>NW_010338473.1:6014-6585 GCF_000700745.2 Antrostomus carolinensis
CCATGTCCATAAGACATCTACACATCTTTTAAATACCTCCAGGGATGATGACTCCACCACTGCCCTGGGAAGACTGTCCCAGTGCTTGATAACCCTTTTGGTGAAGAAATTTTTCCTAATATCCAATCTAAACCTCCCCTGGCACAACTTGAGGCCATTTCCTCTTGTCCTATCACTTGTTACTTGGGAGAAGAGACTGAGACCCACTTCCCTACAACCTCTTTTTAGGTAGTTGTAGAGACCGATAAGGTCTCCCCTCAGCATCCCTTTCTTGAGACTAAAAAACCCAGTTTCCTCAGACACTCCTCGTAAAGCTTGCTCTCTAGACCCTTGACCAGTTTTGGTGCCCCTCTTTGCACACGCTCCAGCACCTCCATGTCTTTCTTTTAGTGAAGGGCCCAAAACTGAACACAGCACTTGAGGTGCAGCCTCATCAGTGCCAAGTACAGGGGTACAATCACTTCCCTACTCCTGCTGGCCACACTATTTCTGACACAAGCCAGGATGACGTTGGCCTTCTTGGCCGCCTGAGCACACTGATGGCTCATGTTCAGTCAGCTGTCAACCAACA
>NW_010338474.1:0-239 GCF_000700745.2 Antrostomus carolinensis
GTGGGACCCTCGGGGGAGGTGGGACAGAAGGGACCCGTTTTCCCGGGGGGTCCTGGGAGGAGGGTGGCCCCCGTGGGGTGGGACCCACCGGAGGCTCCTCATCTCCTCCTGCAGGTTGTAGGTCTTGAGGTGGTTGAACTTCTGCAGCTGCTGGGCCTGGGGGAAGGTCAACTCCGAGATCTGCTCCAGGTACCTGCGGAGCAGGGGACACCCAGGGGGGCTGGATGGAACCCCCCCCC
>NW_010338475.1:0-1698 GCF_000700745.2 Antrostomus carolinensis
GAGCCCCCTCCCCTAAACCGAACACCTCTCTTCCTTTCTCTTGGGAGGATGCTTGGCATCCTAATGGAATAACCTGGAAGAAAGTTAAGTTGATTTCTGCGCAATAAAGTGAAATGGAATGAAATTAAATGACCTGAAGTAAAGTCAAATAGAATGAAGTGACAGGAAATAAAGTCAAGTAATATGAAATAACAGCCTTGCAGCCTCTCCTGTTTTGGGGATGCATGAGGTTTTCCCACCACCCCCCCCTAAAAAAGCCTGGACGCGCTCTTCCTCCCAGGCACGCCCCCGACAGCGTGCACCCCCCGGCCGAGTCGCAGGCCTAACACACCCCAGTGTGGGCAGGAAGCAGCGTGATTGCCCGTGCAAGCATCCAGGCTGACGTTTAATAGTGTTCCAGGCCCGGTTGTCACTGATGTCACCTGTGGCTGCACAGGGGGTGATAAATGGCAGGAGACCTGTGGGGAGTCTCAGAGCGTCAGGCGGGGATGGGATCAGCGTGGGTCGCGCGGGGCGAGCGCAGTCCGGGTGCTGTGTGCTGGCAGGGACGGTGCTGGAAATCACCATTTTCCAAACCAAGCCTGCCTCCCCTCTGAGGCTGCAGCTGGCAGTCTGCAGCTTGTACCGCTGATTCACTGCTCTTCTGCGCTTCTCGGTGGTTTAAGAGTTTTGGGATGTTTGAAATTAAATGCCAAACCTATAGCTGCACACACCCACATAAATTAGGTTAGCGGCTATCGTGCGTGCTTGGAGTAACCGTGCACCCCGTGTATGAGAACCCTGTTGCCATGCCCAGACCCGCATCTGTGCCACCAAACCTGACCGGGCTCCCCACTGTACCTGGGTGGGCAGCATAAGGCCTTTCCATGTCAGGGCCCGCAGGGTCTGCCAGGGGAAAAAGGGGCAGGCGCTCTCCACGAGCATTACCTTCCCCACCTGCGTGACGGCTGGGATTTGCCGTTGGAAAGGGCTTGGTGGCACTCACAGTCCCATCCTGGCAATGTGAGCATGTTAATCAAATGCCTTGTGCTAGGTGAGCAGGGATGGGCAGGAGATGTGGTTGTCCTGGTACTGTAGCTGTTCTGGACACTTTAATCCTGCTGTTGACCGTAAGCAGGGCTGATAGCAGCGTGAGGTCTGCTTGGCTTGTGGTTTCGAACCCTTTCCAACCTCATGGAAGCTCCCTCCTACTTGTGTCCATTCCTGGAGGTCCCGCTTGTTGCACGTGTGTCTGGTCCCTTTTCTTTTTCCAAGTTAATTTCTAATTGGTGTTTGTTAGTTCCAGCAATTACTGATACAGAGCCATCCCCATACAGAGCCAGCAGATGGGAAGCCCCCATCCGTTTCAAATGTCTCCCAGTCTCGTGCAGTTATATGTTTTTAAGTGTTGGTTCGAGGCTCCTTGTGGTGTTTTGCATTTTATGGGAAAGAAGAGTAGCTGGTAAAAACTTTGGTTTCCTGTGACCAAAGATTTACGAGCTGTATGCAGTGTATACGCATCAGGATGATTATCCTAGCTGTGGGCTAACAGGAACACTTGGTGTCTACTTTTTCTCAAGCATTGACACGGTGCTGGGGGGCCATTTAGGGCAACAATTTTCCCAGCAATCGGTCAAATGCGGGCACAAGGAGAAGACGCTAGCGAGGGACTCGCCGGCGGGGCAGCTCGGCAGGCGGAGGGAGGGTGGGTTGGGTACG
>NW_010338475.1:2046-3408 GCF_000700745.2 Antrostomus carolinensis
TACACATGGTGATTTCCCCGGCACTGCCGCAGGCTGCGAGAGGGACCTCTCATGCGTCCCTTCCAGAGAGCAACTTGGCCTATCCCCGCCCGGGGCTCGTGCAGATGTAGTGAGGGAAATGATTGTAGTGCGCAGTCTTTTTTGCTACCGGTTAACTCTGCGTCCCAAGCATTATGGAACAGGGGCGGGAGGAGAGCACCAGGTCAGCGTCCAGGCGGCAGGGAAGGTCCGGGACCAGTTCCGTCCGGGCTCCCAGCGGTCAGCGTCCAGCTGTCCCACCAGCCGAAGGGTCCCCTGTGTGCAGCTCCATCCCAGGCTCTGCAGTCAGCGGGAGGTCTTGGCTCATCTGAGCATCGTGCTTAATGTGGATATATGGTCTGTGTGTCCGAGGCAGTTTGCCAGCTCCGCTCACACCGAGCACTAGGGACACCACAGCCCATGCCTGGGCAGATATGTGTTACGTGACTCGTCTGATAGAGATTGTGTCTTGGGAGTCTGGGACTCTGAGAGGAAAAGGAGACCGTTCTGTACAAATACCGGGTGACCCTTTCTCTCTCGTGGTCCTCCCCTTCTTCTCTTTCACTGGCAGGGTTCCCCTTTGCTATTGGGTCTAGCCAAGCAAGCCCACTCGAGCAGGCGACCGCATAGTTTTGTTGCTAAGGCCAAGTCTTACCTGCTTTCTAGCCTCTTTAGTCTCAGAGATGCCGAGAGCAGGCTAAGGGGTTCCATCTCCTCCGCCTCGTGTGCCGTGAGCCGTTCTGGTATTTATGATGCTGTCGGGAAATTTTCAAGGGAAATTAATGTGACTCATCACCAACAGAAAGGGAGCTTGTAAGTCCTCAGGACAGCCCGAGGCACTCTCGCCCCTCATTTCACTTGCTTTAACAGCAGAAATGCAGTCCGTTTTTTCCCCTGAGGTGTTTTCACCTAGGAACCTCGTTAGTTTATTTCAATTATTGAGTCGATACAAGTATAAGTCCTCTTAATAAAGATTATAGCAGTCCCAATTCCATGTAACATTCCTCCAGAAGACTGGAGTTTACCGTGGGTGAAGGTAGGGACGTCAATAAGGGAGGTTTATCGGGCAGGAATCCCTATATCCAGTGGCTATCCGGCGCAGACGTGGCGGGCAGGCGAGAGGGATCCAACGAGGTCGCGTCCGAGCGTCTGGCCCACCGCCCTCAAAATGACCCTGTCAAATCCCCCCGAAAATAAGGAATAGAGGAAGACTAGAATATGTAATAGTAAGAAATGAGGAGCTGGTTTTGTAGAAGCAAGTTTCCAAATGGAGGAAATAGATGCGTGGGGGGTTCGCCATCCTCCTCCCGGCCCCCGTCGCACGCTCCTCGCAGTGCGAGCGAC
>NW_010338475.1:3549-3801 GCF_000700745.2 Antrostomus carolinensis
GGGGTGAACCTAGCGCTGGTAAACGCTAACAGATGAATAGCTCTTTCTTTGCAGAGGGAAATACACGTTTCCTTTGCTGAGGTATTTTTTGTTTCTTGAAAAAAAACTCTCCATCTCCTGGCGTAAAGGGGAGGGGGAACAGAGCAGAGTTTATTTTAAGGTACATCTGGATTTCATCACAGCAAACACCGTGAACTCCGAGAGCGAGGCGAGGAGCCCCCGTCCTTTGCTTTTCCTTCTACCCTTCCTATC
>NW_010338476.1:0-13175 GCF_000700745.2 Antrostomus carolinensis
GGGTTCCCGAGCTGTATGGCTGCCTTGGGCTGTGCCAGCTGCCTGGTACCAAACTCATGAGACCCACTCTGAGAGCTTCCCTCTTAGAGAATCATAGAATGGTCTGGGTTGGGTGGGACCTTAAAGATCATCCAGTTCCAACCCCCCTGCCATCAGCAGGGACACCTTCCACTAGACCAGGTTGCTCAAAGCCTAGCCTGGCCTTGAACCCTTCCAGGGAGGGGGCATCCACAGCTTCCTTGAGCAACCTGTTCCAGTGTCTGACCACCCTCAGGAAATAATTTCTTCCTAATATCTCATCTAAACCTACCCTCTTTCAGTTTAAAGCCATTTCCCCTTGTTCTATCACTACCTGTCCTTATGAAAAGTCCCTCCCCAGCTTTCTTGTAGGCTTTCTTATCTGCAGGGTCATGGGGAAGTCACTTGGTGGGACACCCGGCTCTGAGGCAAAGATGACATCATAGAACAGGCTGGAGTGGCAAACGCAGCGGTCGTCACAGGTCTCTCCTCACAGGCAAAGCAAGAACCTATTGATTTCCCGCAGCTCCCTCGTTCAGGCTTGCAGGAAGGTCAAACTCAAATTGAAATTTTTAGGATCAGTGTGCCAAGACCAAAGTCCCACAGGCAGAAGACGAGGAAACTCTGTGCTGGCATTTTTGAGAGATTCAGGCAGCTGGGCCACGATGGATTCCTGGAAGTGCTACATCAACGGCATCCTGGCAGACAGGAATGTTGAAGATGTGGCTATCGTGGGCCTCTCTGACAACAGGTGTGTGTGGGCAGCCAAGCCAGGAGGGCTCCTTGCAGCCATCTCGCCTCAAGAAGTGGGCTTAATCACAGGACAGGATCGCAAAACGTTCCTGCTAACGGGAATCACCGTAGCTGGCAAAAAGTGCAGTGTAATTCGTGACAGCCTGCTGGTGGATGAAGAAAACATGATGGACGTCAGAAGCAAAGGCAGTGACAGCAAATCCATCTGTATTGGCAAGACTCCCAAAGCCCTGATCTTCCTCATGGGCAAGAAGGGAGTCCACGGAGGACTGCTTAATCAGAAAGTCCATGATATGATTGTAGGCATGAAAGAATGAAGGAAATAGTGCCAAGGAGACAGACACCTTCTGCCTGAGAGCAGGGGCACAGTTGTTGCTGTAGCAGAGAAGAGAAAGAAAGCAGATTTTGTTGCACGTGTCTTTGTTTCTTTCAGGTGGGGGAGTGCTGGGCAGGCAGCAGTGCTGGGACACTAACAGTCTACCTGACCAGCAGTGGTGCAGAAGGGACTAACATCTGCCTTTCTCATCAGGATGCTCAGTATTACTGAGTGGTTTCCTGGCCATCTTGGGTAGTTGCTCCCTGCTATTCTTATTTTACTGACAGATTTTGGGGTGAAGGTCTCACTAGCTTTGGCAAAGGGCAGGAAGGGAGGGCAACCCCTTTGCCCTCTTGTTCACCACTTCGATGTTTAAATCATGTCCTAGTGGCAGTCATGAGTTTTGAGACCTTTCTCCTTCTACAAGCAGGCCACAACACTAAGGATAAGCAGGACTTACTGTTTATTTTGAATTTGCCCTTGGAATTTGAATTTGCCCTTAGGAACAAGCCCAGTTTGTTCTGGATATTAACTGTTGATCAGCAGAGCCTTGTGCTGCTGTTGGACTGTGTGGGAGGCATGTGCAGAGATAGTCTGACACCTGCTCACCTTTCACATCACTTGAAACCCCTTCTTACCCTACTTTACTGAGCAAATTGGTTTCTTTACAAAGTAAGTTACGTGTCTTGTGTCTGTGGCAAGGGGTTCTTCTGAAGGCTGCTTCCTTTCCATCCTGTTCAGTCACACTGTCTGGCCTAAAGATCATGGGAGTCCCTGTAAGTCCTCAGGACCCCCAGGAGGACAAGGAGTTGTGCCAAGCACTGCAGATTTCCTCCTCCATTCACTAGTACAGCCCTCCCCTCCTGCTCCTGCTTATAACCCTAAATGCCCAGTCTGAAATGAGGCAGAACTGGTGCACTTGAGATGGGACCAATGCAGGGAAGACTTGAGAGATATCTCCAGCTGCAACAACTGCCTGGCAGCAAGCCTGAATCCAGCACAATGCCATCCTGCTTGCAGCACAGGCCGGCTGTAACCTCTCACCCACGGTGAGACACCACATCCTCCACACTCCTGCGACCTCCCCCTTGCACCAGGTAAATCATAGGTGCTAAACTGCTTAGTCTGGTTTGACCAGACCTCCCCTACCTTCAAATCATTGACCCACTGAGTCAAAAATAATTACTCGTGATGTCTTTTATGATACTGCCACAGACACAAGAGGAGAGCTAGCCCTGCTGAGCAGACTGAGAGCACTTGCAGGCTCTCAGTTAATCTTCTCATTTAACATGGAGTCAATATTTTGTAATTTAATTGAGTTCACACAGAGATCTTTAATCTGTAACTACACTCACAGGAGCAGAAAAACACTGTAAGGGGAACCAGGCATCTAATGTATTAGAAAATGTTCAACAAAACTGCAATGACTGTGTGATTAGTAAACACTGTTTGATAAGCAGTGCTTACAAGTATGAATCAAAACAAATTAACTTAAGTACTAAAGGGGAAAAAAAAAACAAACTGCAAACTGGTTTTCAAATCTAACAACAAAAGCAATGCATCAAGTGAAATAAAATAGTGAAAAAAAAGTTAATATTTAACCTGGCCACAAGTTTTTCAAAAAGCAAAGGCATTCCTAATGAACATAGCTGATTGTTTTCACAAGCTTAAGGCTAAAATGAGTAACCACCTCCCGTGATTTCTTGAGCACTAGTAGTATTCTCCACTGTGCAAATCACAAAATGCAGAAAGCTTTTCCCCTCCAAACATCAGTCTGAGAGGCATCAAAAAGACAGGATTTGAAATAAGGGGAAATAATTTTGGATTATTTATTGCTTGCTTCCTTCTTCAGGGTGCCAGAAAAAAAAACCAAAACAGGTCTGGAGTGTACATAGATATACTTTACCAGGATGAGAATTTGGAGAAGTATGGACCTATATAGCATGATGGTGTTGTGAATACCTACAGCTCCTCCCTAGTTACACATTACGGACAGCACAGTAGTGTACAAAGACAGTATCTTTCAGTTTGAAGGATTTATTAACTAAATTCAGAAATAACTAGCCTTTGCTAGTGGTTGCATATTAATTTAGAGACAAAATTATTTCTAAATCCAAGAAGGACCTTAAACACTCGTTCCCTAAATCTACCAGCCTGGAGCCTAAGGCGATTTTGTTCAGACCAGCCCCAAAAAGCAGCTGATATGTTCAGCTCTGGCTCTTCTTGGAGACTATGGCGTGAAGGAGCTTAAAGAGGAATGACAGAAGGTGGCAGCATCTGCATAATCTCGCCTCTCCTGCTGTGACACAAGGAACATGAAATTAGAAACAGCTGCAGAGGGCATGGTTGTGGCTTAATGTTTCAGGTCTAAGACTGCAGCCTTTGAGAAAAGCCTTCTTCACACCAAGCACTTCTCAAAAAGCTTCCAGTAAGAGCTTGACCAGCAAGTTTGTTCAGTCCTCCATCCCAGGCACACCTGTGCTTACCAACTCCTTCTGCTAAAAAGCAACGTGAATAGAGCCATTCAGACAAAATACAGGTCCTGCTTTTGTTACAATCCACAGCCTCCTGTGCAACAGGATTGTCTTTGCCATAGACAGGTAAACCTACACTCAACAGGAAATGACCACATTTTCAATTACTTATAACTTCATGAAACTTCAGGGCAGTTGTGCTGAAATTCTCTGCACCAGGTCCTTGCCACAGGCTGCTTAAAATCTGTCTGATCAGATGGAGGATTTGCAATGTCAATCCCACAGCAAACGGGGGCCAGGCTCTCCTGGTCATGAAAGCAGGTGATGCTGGCCTAACTTGAAAAAGCATGGTGGCAGCTCACAAGCATCCACATTACAAATTTTCAGGTGGAACAAAATTATGGAAAAAGTACCTTCAGATGCAGTAGGCAATTGGAGATAATTCTTGTGGAGGCAAACCTAGACTCTTGTAGCAGTGGCTTAATCAGAGGTCTAAGAAAAGTGAATGATGAGGAAAGAGTTGAAAAATTTTACTTGCTTTGACTAAAAACGACAAGTGATTTTGGATCTTGTAGGTCATCGGATACGTGCACAGTGCTGTAGTTTGGAAAGGCATAAAATACTGCACTGAGGGGGAGATTTGGATGGACATTCCAAAGAAATCCCAGTGACAAAGACAGCAAAATAGTGGCCTAGATTAGGTGACGGCGTGTTAGGATAGAGCTAAATGTAGGGTGGACTTGTCTCAGTGAAGGAATAGGGGTTAAATGCCCACACCAGGGATATGCTAGTTATTTTTCCAGTGACTGATAATTCAGAAAAAGGTGGGGATAAGGGAATGACACGGACAAGTATGCAGTCATCCTATGCTGATTTCAGCAAGATATAAAAACTGTATTACACACACACACAAATTATATCCTTCTTCCAAACTTGGAACAAACAATACATTCAAAAGATTCTTTCACAGAGAGGAGGGGAGGATAAAAGCATTGTTGTTTCATCTTACAGTCTTCCAAGGAAATCAGAGTTCAGTGAGTCATGTACTTGAAATGAGCTCAGTGAAATTAACGTAGAGAAAAATCTCAGGCAAATAATTGGTGATGATAGAATTAAAAATAGAGTCATTAATGATAGATGCCATTTAATGGAATCAGAGCAGTGAGATAAAGGGGTCTTTTTTGTGAGGTTTTTCCTACATGAGGAATCATAAATACATAGAAGCTGGGCAGGTAGGTAGGCTGCTCTGTTCACTATCCAGTCAAACAGGAAGATAAATTGAAAATTTACTTTTTCCTTCAGTCAAATGCTAAACTTCAGTCTCTCTGAATTCAACGGAACAATACAGAAATGGTTGTTCAGAAAAATGTTAATCCCAGTGGGGCCAAATGCAGGCTAATAATGTTACAACTTCTCCCCATGTTCCCTAATTGCAGTTCTCCAAGTGAGTATATCAGTCAGGCAGCTTTAGGAATTTGAATTATCAGGGTAGGGCTGCCTATCACCTGGGAGAGCAGGTAAGGACGGAAGGAGGGGCGTTACTGGGGAGCAGTGCATTCATTCTGCAGGACTAACATTCATTCAAGGACTAACACACTCCTGCAGCTCTGGACTAGCAGCCATCGCAGGGAGAGGATGGGATTCATCAATGATAGGAAAGTCCCCACCCTAATTCAGGCACAGCGGAACAAGCCATCTGATGCTAGTTTAGTGTCCCAGGAAAGGAGGGAGCAAGGATTGTTTTATGGGCAGCCAAAATAGGGGAATGCAGAAAACATCAGCACGCAAGTACACACAGCGTGCTGGAGCTGGGGTCCAAGGCAGTTCCTGGGGGGGTCATTCCAGTCTGTGTCCTCTGTTCCCCCTGCATTTGAAATGACACATCCTGACTTAAGCAGCTGTGATCTCTCCAGCAAAGGATGATATTCAGAAACAAGAAGTGGCTGTGACCCTTCCCCTTTCCTCCAGTGAAGCATCCTTAATGCATCTTTTTAAGGCACAGCAAGAACCTCAGGGCAAAGTGTAATGAATTTTTAGGTGTTGAAGAAAAAAACCCCAAACCAATATAACAACAACAACATTCCTATGGCTTTACATGTGAAACCCTTCCAAACAGGAGGCTCAGGATTCAACTGTGTAGAAAACACTGGTCTGCAGAAACAGACATTACACTGCTGGGATCCAACATCCTGAAGATGGATCTGGACAAAGTAGGAGGCCAGGCTCGGGGAGGCCTGCAGGAAATCCCTACAGGAGATGACACAGAACAATGGGGCAGGCTGACAAGGCTGGAAATCTGATTTTTTCCCAGGAGATGGCACTAAAGGACAATTGCCTTTCAGCCGGAATCGGGCAATGCAGTGGAAACTTTGCTGGGGGCCAAACTGTTCTTCAGGCAGTTTGCACTGCCATCTTCACAAGTCACTCCTTGTTACCAAAAGCAAAGCTTTATTCTTAGTGTCTGTGCTCTTGGCAAGGGTGAGGATATCCGTCCTTTACATCTCCATACAGCAGGTAAATCTGCTTATCATGGCAGGATCCCACTCTGAGCCCCAGATAGTCACCCAGGCTGGAAGGACCCCAGGAGATCTCTCCTCCAGCCTCTCTTGCTCACACTCACTGCAGAGTCAACACTGAATTCATAATGGGTTGCTCTGCACTTCGTACAGTCATGCCTTGAAAGCCTTCAGGGACAGAGACTCCCCATCCTCCTGAGGCAACCTCTCCACATGCTTAATTACCATATTTTCCCCCCTTGTATGCGGCTGTAAACTCCCCAGTTCCAGTTTATGACCACTGCCCCTTGCTGTCTGGCTGTGGACCTCACTAAAGAGCCTGACTCCATCTTATTGGCAACCCCTTTTAGGTACTGAAAAGGTGCTGTCGAGTCCCTCCAAGGTCTTCTTTCCTCCTCCAGCTAAACGAGCTCAGAGTCCTGAGCCTCTCCTTGCAGGTGACGCAGGATTCAGGAAGGAGCACCACCCTCTCTGAGCTCAGGCTAGACTTCACCTGAAACAGGCCTAGCAGTCTGACAGCTTTTTCCTACAAGGAGAAGGAAGGGGAGAATTTGCTTCCATTACTTTGTTTTAATTTAATTATCTCCATTAATCTATGAACTCTTTAGGCTCTCTGCTCCTTGGAGAAAAAGGATTTACAAAGCACAGTGTGTACAGGTAACTGCAGCAACTTGGTACAGATTTTAGGACCAGCTTTGTCTCAGAAGAGGCCAGTGCCTAGCTAACAAGGGACTCGGGATACAGCAAAAGAGAGAACGGCAACCCAAACACAAAACCTGCTCCCTTGCCAGTCTCACAGATGGGCAGAGGACAGAAAGGTTGTTCTTCCCTGAAGCAAACCTTGGCCTGGGACTGGCAAAGCCCTGGAAGTGCTGAAGTGACGTGGTGTGGTACGGCTCTCCCCAGTTACAGCACTTCAAAAGCACGCTGTGCAAGACTGCTTCCTTGCTGCTAACCTTGCAGAACAAAGGACAATAGCTGTGAGTCCTCTGCCATTTCCTCAGAGCCTACAGTAAACCAAATTCAATGCTTTGGCAAAAACAGCAGAAATAAGCTCTATACTGCTCCATGACTCATTGAACAGGCACTAGGAATACCCAGGGATTTAATTTAAAAGTGACTTGCCAGACTGTCAGGTGAGCAGAGTTCATTCCTGAGAGAAGCTTGGACGAGCTGACTACTTCTTGCCACTCTTGCATGTATTCCACTTGCTGAACTTATTTATCCTGCCATTTGTTATAAAACATGGTGAAAAAGCTGGTAGAAATCCGAAGGGAACCAGATAGCATAATAATAGCTAATTAACAGCATAATTTAAAAAAGAAAAGAAATTAAGTCAATAAAACTGGAATTAAGGTTTTGTTTCTTGGAACGATCGAGTCCTCGCAAGCACAGCTCGTTTCTGCAGATTACTCCCCAAGCTGTCGTACAAACAGACCCCGATTGCTTGAATTCCTTATGAGCCCACAGAGGTGCGACATTAAAAGCTACGATTATCAGGTAGCGAGTGCCCCAGCCTTCATCCTCCACGGGAGCCTGAGCTGGTAGAAATCTGAAGGGAACCAGATAGCATAATAGCACACCACTGAAAACAAAAACCTGCGGGGTGAAGCGATGGGTAGAGGTCCCAATCAAGTGCCTGAGGACGTGTTTCATCCAGCAGCAATATCTACCACATCCCACCTGTGTCAACAAGAGGGTCAAATGTCCATTATTATTCTTAAAAAGAACCTGGAATCAAGGTGTAGACAGGTCTATTTTAATAGAAGAGCCTGCACCCATGGATTGAAAGCTCTCCCTCATGGGATGGTTCCTCCAAGGCCAGCCTCACCAACAGCACGTAAAGGCGGTGCAGAAGCCTCCACATCATCACTGACGTCTCCCTCTCCTCTGAGTCACTTCCAGACTTCCAACATAAAGGCTCTGCTTCAGATGGAGGCTGCCTTTTTTTTTTGGCTGAGCAGGATGACCTTGACACCCAATGCTGAGTTAGGGAGTAGTTGCTCATCTCCTACATCACTGAGACAACATCCAGCACTGCAGAATCTACCCTGTCCTACCTGTTTGCATCATAGCTAAGCCAGACCTGGCACACGATTGACAGGAACTACAGCCCTCTGCCATCCATCCCGCTGAAAAAGGAACCTCACGCCCCAAATTCACATTTTCTAGACAGTGCTGAGTCAGCTGGGCTGGTGAAGAGAGCAGCAAACCCCCAGGCCAAGGCTTGGCCTCACAAATTCACTCCACCAGCTGAGAAGTGAATTACTGCTCAAGGAGGACTGATAAGCAGCAGTAATTGGTAGCTTCAGTGAGAACCATGAGTTCAGGTTGAGGAAGGAAAACAGGCTGGCATGAATCACCAGCTGTTTTATAGCAACAGTGTAGGGTACTTGCTTACTTTTTCTCTCTCTCTCCTGTTTCTTTGTTTTTGCTCTATTTTAGAAACACTGTTCAGCAGAAGCTGACTCGCCCGTATGCATCAAGGTTTTCTTTTCTCAGGCTCACACAGAAAACACCATTTACATATCATTCAGGTTCTCTATGGATGGCAACCAGGCTATTCCCTTAAAGTTGCACCAGGCGAGCAGAGACCATAGGTCAGCAGGCAAAAGTCAGCAGTAACCACTGTGCTGAGCAGTTCACAAACTAAAGTTCATGTTTACCTTTGTGGAAAGTCCCTGCACTGAATGGGTTGGACCCTGGGTGTTGCAATGAGGGAGTAGCCTTGCTATTCAGAGGACACACACACAAACAGATGGACACTCATTTCACACAGAAGAATGGAGACACAAATCCCCCCTGCATTGCTTTAGTCATTTAAAAAAAAGGAAAAAGCTGTAACAATTCATGCTGTAAAAACACTGTAAAACATAGTGTAACAAAATTTGATGTTAATCCCAAAATACGCAGGCTGGTGTGGCATGTGGGTGTTAGGATAGCCCTGTTCTTACTGCAGAAGATACAGCAGTTATCAACACCTTCTGGCAAGCTGGTCAGGCAGACTGGAGGACAGGATGTCCCCACAGGGAAGCTCAAGAAAGTTTAAGAGAAACAACTAAAGGCATGAAATCGATGAGCAAAATCCCTTTGTGGCTATTCCCACCCCAACTCATGCAGTCGTAGATCCTGTAGAGACTCACCTCCACATCTTGCCTTTCCTGAGCATTTCCACGGAGTTTGGGCTACAACCACGTCCTTCTACATGGGCACCAAGGCCACGGGCAGAACACCACAGGGAAGTTTACACTGCAGCTTCCCCTTGCTGCTTGGGCCACTGCGAAGAAACGCCTCCTTTGTGTGCTTACTTATGTATGTAGGTAAACACAAGATATGGATCACATTACTTTTATTTACAGTCCAGTTAGAAAAGACTATTAAAAAAATCCATCTTTGTTTCATTTGCTACGTTTAAAAGAAATACAGTGTTTGCTAAGACAGGCAAACACCTTCATTCAAAAAAGGCAAAGAAAGCCAATGAACAGCATTTTTTTCCAGACAAGTCAACTTCTTGATTACAAAAATACTATCAAAACTAGGAAGATCTATAATACAGAGAAAGTGCTAGCAGGGAAATCATTTACTGCTACTGTAAGACTGATTAAAAAAAAAACATTAAAACCAAACTCCACAGCATTTTGAAGGGCCATAAACCCCCTTGTTCCTGTGTCATCGATACAAGATTTATATCCCTGGAGGTGTGACATGGAAGCTGGTCCATCTGCACCATGGAGCCGAGCCATCTGATGTTGACATTCTCTAGCTACCACTTCCACCTGCAGAAATGAAGAAGTAGCTGGCATGTTATTTGGCCACATTCTTACACAAAAAGGTTGTACTTTCTTACACAAAAGCTCTATGTAGTTTTTTTCAGCTGCAGCTGGTAATCCATTTTCTTTTCCAGTCAACACCACAGAGCTGGGTGTTCTCACAGCCCTAGCTTCCAGAATTGCCTATGTCAGATATAAACTCCCTTCTCAGTAAGATAAGTATATGCATGTTTCACAGCAGCAGAGGAAAAGTTTAAAATAATAATCACAGTGAACCTTTAATGCCCCAAAATTGTAAGAAAACCACCACATTTTCTTTCTGGATTTGTACATCAGTCTTAAGATTTAAAGGCCCATGATTTCCAGTGTTTGAGATGAACAGCAGTAATGCAGCAAAGCTGACCATGTCTCAGACCACAGTCCATTTATATCTGAGTATATTTTAATGTATACTTATCATCTTAACCCTCTCAGCGGAAAAAAAAAAAGAAAGGACATCAGAAAACCAAAGCCTACCTTTTCCTGATTCCTCGTTATCTGTTTCCTCCACTGCTTTGACAATTCCTCTCATTAGCCAGACTCTGATCATCACCTCCCCAGCTGCCCCCCCATCCTTGACTTCCCTTCATTTCTCTCTCCCTCATCTACTTGCTTTTCCACCCATCCTTAGCTCCCTTCCAAAGCCCAAAGCTTTAGAAAACCTACTCGTGTCTGAGAACACAACTTCAGCTCAATTAATCAAAGATTATTTCCTCATCCTCGCCTTTCTTCAACCCAATCTGATTTTATAAAGCGCTGGAAGTTTGTGCAGAGAAGAGCACTCAGTCCAGGGAAGGAGCTGGCCAAGGGGCTCAGGGATGGGGACTGCGTGACCAAGAGGTTTCTCAGATGCGGGTCTCAGATTTAATCCTAAGAAAGCAGCAGTGGCCTCGTGTCCTCCCCGGTGGGGCGTGCGGAGCCATGCTAGCGCACGAAGGATGCCACCTGAGCTGCCACCCCAAAGGGAGCAGAATAGGCCGTTGCTAATCCTTGCAGGCCGACCACCAAGTAGCGGCATCCCTTCTGCAGAGCTTTGCTGACGTTCTGTGGAGAGAGATGGGAGAAGCAGATGAAAAAAAAAAGTGACATGATAGAAAACACCTTCCCATAAGATTGTTCCGACAGCCAATGTCACCAACCCAGAAAATGAACTTTTCCCACAGCTCCTCGGGGCTTGAGCACGGAACAACATTGTACCATCTATTTTTACATAGAAATACACACCCACAGAGTATAGTTAAACTGAACGGATGCAGCCTCCACAGGAAGCCAGGCTTTTACGTGGGCTTCTATTCAAGAATAAAATTAGTTAAAATTCACACCTAGTTTGTAGAGGTACCTGTTTCCCACACACACATGTCCTAAGCATGTTAGTAACTCTTAAAAGCACATGAGCTGTTAAAACTGGAGCTGAATAAGAAGACAATAAATCACCGAGAAAACTTTTATGGAAGCTTCATTGGTTTTTGTCACAAGATTTATTTTGCCAAAATAAGACTGTTTTGACCCACTTTCACATCTGTACACATTAAGAACTCATCTGTGTACTGCATTAGAGAGAACTTTCTACAGATATTTTAAACTAAAAACCTTAATCTAATTTTAATTTCACTCTTGGTAGTTTTTGGTGATATGGTTGGTCATGACTGAGGAATTAATATAATGTGGTCAGTTTGGGAGGAATATCGGAATTAAATATTAGTAACACTTTATGGTTGCTTGGGACTAGATCAAAATAATCTCTTGTAATATGGAAAACACTGAAACAGAGGGTATACTTTTAAATATAATGAAATCTGTGAAATCCAGTCAGTATCTGTTACATTCCTAGGATTTCTTAAAGCTGGATTACAGTGGTACTGGCACGTGAAAACTTTCAGCTGTCATGATGCCACTTCATAGCTGAATTTTGCTGTATTTACTCCTACGGAAACTTACTTGAAGGGAGTTAGGATGGCAAAATAAAAAGGCAGTTGGAGCCCAGGGACGGAGGAGGAGAGGCAGGGCCTTCCCTTCCCACATCTGCCCCTGTCCTGCTATGTCGCATTGGTGACTTCTTTCCACCTTCCTGCATTATATACAACTTACCTACCCAGACCTCACCACGAGTTGTTCTTTACTGCCAAAACTGAACTGGCAAACCTTCCCTGCTGGGATGTCATCCGAGCAATACAGAAGGGAGCAGGCAGTGTCCAAGACCTGGCCTGTGTTCTGAATGCTGTTATAAGCGCCCTGATACCAACAGCACATACAGCAACAGCAAAATTATGAACTGCTGCGACATAACCATGCTCACAGAACTGCTCTGGATAAATCAAGCCTACAGATTTCAGACTGCTTCATATTACATGTGTCTACTGTGACTTGGAAATCACAGTGCTGGAAACTCAGTCTCAAATCCATCATGAAAGAATGAAATATCCTATTCATCGCTTTGCAAAACCCTAGTATTTGTGAGGCAGCTCATGCCTACGCTCTCACCTGTAAACTCTGTGAATCTCCAAGTAACTTTTTCCAAGCTAACTGGCGTTTTCTGCATGTCAGACATAGCAAGCATATCTTTACCAAACCCCATTTTCTTAAAGAATGCAGTAGAAAGTCAGGTCTCATACTGACATCTGTAATCTCATCAGTAGGAAAAGATTCCAGACAAGTTTTTCCTGCTAACACAGAAACTATTTTTTTGCTCAAATATATAAAACATATCTAAACTGTATTTAAGTGACATGAAAGATGGAAAAATAATCAAATTCTTGCAAATAGCACTTTTATAATGAAAGGCACCCACCCTCCGGGGAGGGGGAGGAATAATCACCAGACTGCAGGACTTGCGACTTTCCACACAGGAAAGGAAAAGAACAGTTTTGAGCCAAAACAGTAGTTACACAATGAAGAACACGTTGCATTTTTTCAGTAACTCACACCAGATTTTCAGGGGACACCCAGAAGGTACCGGGGGGACGGTATTACTCTTTCTTTCGGGCACCTCAGTAGATGAAAAAAATGGGTCAATTAACTGGCAGTTTTAAGGAATCCTGTCACAACAATGACGCCGAAGGAAATGCAGAACAAAGAGAGGCAAAGAATCCGTCACATGGATCAGCTTAGTGTCATTTTCACTCCCAAACGGCAGATTTTCTACTCTCTGATCCCGGCGAGGGTCGGTGCGGTGCCTCCCCCAGCAGGACGGGCTCCTCCCCGGCAAGACCCAGCCCCAGAGCAAGGCAGCGGGCGCACCCCCGCCCGTCTCGGGGCTCAGCTGTGGCGCCTAAAACGCCTGAAGGACAAG
>NW_010338478.1:0-1255 GCF_000700745.2 Antrostomus carolinensis
CGTGGGGAGGCCGCTGGGTGTGAGACGCGAGGTCTTCAGGGAAGGGCTGGCGTCCCTGGCAGGTCCCGCGAGCAGTGGGCTTCTGGGGACTTGTGAAAACCTCCAGGTGCGAGTCTGGATCCCCACTTAAGCAGCATCAGCCATGTGGTAAATAGGCTTTTTTATTATTACCCAAGTTCACTGTATCTGTCTCATTTAAATGAAGCTGTTACAAACTCTCCGTGTAGGGTGGCAGGAGGTGGCATGTGGGCGAAATGAATGGTGCCATCGAGGGAAAGCCAGCCCCTTCGTCTGGCTTTGAGACGAGAGGAAATGTTGCCTCTTCCAGACAGGTCTCAGATCATTACTGTAGAATAAACTTGTTCTTTTTTGGAAGTCTACTGACTTCTGACAGGAAAATTGTTATGAAACTGCTTGTATGTGTTCCTGATAAATGTACTTCATCAGCAGCGTTCGGAGCAATGAAATTTCAATCTTTGCTTCAATATGTATTTGTATAATCCCTAAATCTGTGTAGAAAACAGGAGACAGCACTGGTTATGTGTCTTGACTGGGGGCACCAACATTCTCGCTGAGCATTTTCAAATAACTATTATTTGCTACTGGTATCCACCTCAAACTTGCTGATGATTTGATAGTTTGTGAAACAGTTTATCCAAAAGAACTTTTCCCCAAAGGATATAGTTTGTTTTGCAGATATGATTAGTGAAACAAATTGAGTCGCCATTCACAAAAAAAGCTTAATTCAGAAGACCAGATGAAAGTCTTTAGAACTAAAGAGCTGTATATGAGGAGTAATTGATCTCTTAGGAACACCTGTTTCTGTAGCATGTGGATCCAGATTTTTTTCATGGTTTAAGGCTGTGATATTTTGGAAGGTGCAATCAGGAATTTTGTATTCACACTCTTACAAACTGTCTTTGTAGCGTATGATAAACCTCGCAGAGCTGACCCCTTACATCCTGTGTTCCATCTGCAAAGGTTATTTTATTGATGCTACAACTATCACGGAATGTCTGCACACCTGTAAGTATCAGTATTCTCATTCTAAGAATTTAATTGCAAGTTCAAACAAAAATCAGTTGTTGAGATGTTCCGGCTTCACAGAGATAATTGTGTGATGTGAATAGGCATTGTGTTTATTCCTTAAGGACAATATGTTTGTAGATATTTTAAGCATCAGAAAAATAATGAAATCAACCAATCATGAAGTCAGCTTCATTTCCCAGTTTAAGAGGGAGGATGATGTAGGGAA
>NW_010338478.1:1273-2217 GCF_000700745.2 Antrostomus carolinensis
TGGAGCTACTGCATACTTTTTTTTTTTTTTAAGTAGGCTGTAAGAATTTGAGTGTGTAACTGAGAAAAGAAAGTTGAGTGGCCTTGATCATAATGGACTAGAGTTTCCTAAACCGTTGCTGATGTGAGCTTGTAAGTTCACAAAACTCAGTAAGCGGCTGTGTGGAAATGCAAGTTCAGATACAGAAATGGTTATATGCACCCATGGAAGAGTTAGTCTGTAACCTGATGAATAGAAATAGATGGATAATAAAAAATTGATTTCAGTGTTCTTGTTATTTTCCACTCACTCCTTGTGTTGTGTTAACAGTTTTTCCATTGCTAACAGAACTATTTTCTCTCAAAGCTAATAAAACCCTTTCTGTGAAGCTGACTCTTTTCAGCCACACCCACATTCCTGCCTGAATCCAAGAATCTCAGCTTCCTACTCCTTCTAGTGCTACATAGAGGGAAAACTCTTATTTTTCATTTTTTTCTCTATATCTTTTTTTTTTTCTCTCTCTTTCATGGAGCACTGCTTACTGGTTCGATATATACCATTTGATATTCAGTGCAGTTTGTAATTTAGGAAAATGCACAACTGTTAGTAAGGACAGCATAATATTGCAACTGTGGTGATCTCTTAGAAGTTTCCTTGTAAAAGTTGTGGAAAAGTTTAGTGTGTTCAGGCTGATATGGAGCTAATTTGATAGTAAGTTATTTATTCTAGATATTTCCATTCATTAGCTTTCCTTCCAAATTTTTAAAGTACATGTAAAATACAATGAAAATGGCAGAATTGTAGTTTCTTCGTTCTTCTATTGAAACTGTCTGCAGGGTGCTTTTCAGCAAACCTGTCTGCAGCAGTCAATATTCTGTTGTCTTAGCTCTGTTTTTGTTCTGGGTAACACAGTTACAATATTGAACACCTACCATTTGTGGTGGGTTGACCCTGGCTAAAGGCCA
>NW_010338479.1:0-578 GCF_000700745.2 Antrostomus carolinensis
CCTCCCCATGGGTCTGAGAAACCCTCATGGACCTGGACACCCCCAGAGCCCCCTCCTCATCAGTCTGGGCACCCCTGATGGGTCTGAGGACCCTCAAAGTCTCTCCGATGGGCCTGGGCATCCTCAAAGCCCCCTCCTCATGGGCCTGGGCACCCCTGAAGCTCCTGCCCATGGGCCTGCACATCTCCAGAGCCCCCTCCTCATAGGTCTGCACCCCCTCCATGGGCCTGGAGACCCCCAAAGGCCCCTCCCCATCAGTCAGAGCATCCCCAATGGGCCTGGGCACCCCAAAAAACCTATCCCCAATGGGCCTGGGCACCCCCAAATACCCTCCTCATGGGGGGCCTGAGGACCCTCAAAGTCTCTCCCATGGGCCTGGGCACCCCCAGATCCCCTTCCTCATAGGTCTTGGCAGCCCCCATTGGCCTGGGCACCCTCAAAGCCCCCTCCCCATGGGCCTGGGCACCCCTGAAGCTCCTGCCCATGGGCCTGCACATCTCCAGAGCCCCCTCCTCATAGGTCTGCACCCCCTCCATGGGCCTGGAGACCCCCAAAGGCCCCTCCCCATCAGTCAGAGC
>NW_010338480.1:0-7242 GCF_000700745.2 Antrostomus carolinensis
AACCAGTCTGGGATTTTATGATTCTATGAAATTACTGTTTTTACAACTCAACTTGAACCTTCTGACCAAGCAATGCTTCCTAGCCCCAACCAAACCTGCCATGCTCTGGTTGATCAATAGTGTGTAACAGATGTGAAGGTGAGTTCCTCACCACTGTAGAGTTTGTCTACTCCTGGTCAGAACAGTCAGAGGAGATGACAAGTCAGGGTAGTGAAGATGTGGAAGGGATGATGTTCAGGCTCCTTCATCATTGCTGGCAGCCAGGAGGTGCCTGTGAAGGATGACATAGCGTCACCTTTGTTTTCAGTTAATGGTGCCCATTCAAAAAGGGCATCCTTCACGCTGATGTTAGCTTGGGGAGTGTGTTAACAGAGAAGATTGCTGCTCTCCCATGGTGGAAAGCAAACAGAAGAGCAGATGAAAGATCTTCTTCAACCCCAGCTTTGGGTGACAGTCCCTCCCTGTAGCACAGGAGGCTTTCATCAGCAGCTGCTGCAGAGGAATTCAAAACCTGGGGCAGAGCTGGTGGCAGAACTGCCTGTTTCAGTAAGACAAGGAGAGGAAATTTAATCAGACGTGCTTTGGGTTCGTTGGTAACGACACAAGTGCAACTGCTTCAGTGACAGTTTTTTCATGGTACCAAATATAGAGGACAGTGAAGCTGGAGAGGCCAGTGGAGAACATCTAGTCCCAGCTGATCTAAACCAAAAGCCATAAAATGATGGAACTGCACCCAATAGTTTTCTTGCCCCAAGACCTCACCACGTGCTGTAGACCAGGAATACATTCGGTCAGCCAGATGCTGGTCAGCGATGGGTTTAGACAGGTTGGTGGTCACTAACACCATGAACTTCTCCTATCTCACAGAATCACAGAATGTCAGGGATTGGAAGGGACCTCAAAAGATCATCCAGTCCAATCCCCCTGCCAGAGCAGGAACCTAAATGAGATCACACAGGAAGGCGTCCAGGCAGGTTTTGAATGTCTCCAGAGAAGGAGACTCCACACCCTCCCTGGGCAGCCTGTCCCAGGGCTCTGTCACCCTCACTGGGAAGACGTTTTTTATCAAGTTTAAGCAGAACCTCCTGTGTTCCAGCTCACACCCATTGCCCCTTGTCCTACCATTGGGCATCACTGAGAAGAGCCTGGCT
The DNA here is from genome assembly GCF_000700745.2 of Antrostomus carolinensis. Taxonomy (NCBI): domain Eukaryota; kingdom Metazoa; phylum Chordata; class Aves; order Caprimulgiformes; family Caprimulgidae; genus Antrostomus; species Antrostomus carolinensis. Next base: position 1,152 of record NW_010338480.1, read on the forward strand.
CCATCCTCCTGACATTCACCCTTAACATATTTATAAACATTAATGAGGTCACCCCTCAGTCTCCTCTTCTCCAAGCTAAAGAGCCCCAGCTCCCTCAGCCTTTCCTCAGCAGGGAGATGCTCCACTCCCTTCATCATCTTGGTGGCTCTGTGCTGGACTCTCTATCTCCTTTGCCAGCCCTCAATTTAGTGATGTTATTTAAGTGTTTTGTAATCCATATCCTTGAAGTTCCCTGCTGAAAGCTAAAATCTATCAATCCTATCAGGTCTTTCCAAGAGCCAAGCATGGAAATCCCCTGTCCTGGAGCTGACACCATCACCGATATTTTCCTCTCTCCTTTGACCAGTGACTTCTCCTTTAACATTGCTGTTCCTGAATCTTCTGTGGCTTAGGCAGTGATTAAAAAGAAAAAAAACCAAACCAAAATGAGCTATATACGCTACAGGAATTTGGCAAGCGGCGCGTGGACCTCTCGCAGTTCCAGCCGGTGGTCAGACGGATTTGTCATACTTATATTTTACACGTGTATGATCTACTTGTGGTGAGGAACCGCTGGTGCTTGGTCAGGGACCTGTTCCCTTTTCACACAGAGTCATTCTGAGGACAAGCAGATATTTGCTTATATTTTATTTCATATGTGGACCTATATGAGGAGATAAGGCAGGCTGGAATAATTAATTATGCTCTGGGAGAGCAGATGTGTGATGTTTTACCCATGATGGTCTAAGGTAGATGTGTTTTATGGAGAACAATATCTGGTAGCAGGTAAACTCCTGCAGTTGGGGAGAGGCAGACAAGCTTTTGATGCGTAAATCCTCCAGTTCTGAGACAAAATGTGTTCTCGGTCTTACAAGTTCAATCAGTTGCTCTGAGCTTCATCCAGATATTATAACACTTCGAGTGAGAGGAGGACAGTTGGTACCCGTGGAGCTGAGGGATGTGCTCGCTGGGGAAAGAGGTAAAATATTTCTTGGGGAACGTGGAAAGGTTATCTGGGGACCAAGGAGGAGGAGGACAGTTACACACTGTTGCACGGTGACAGCGAATTTAATTCCTAAATTTACTTGTTGAACATGTTTTATAGACACCCCATCAAGGCTGATGTGTTTTGCAAGACCTATGTCCTTTCTCACCCATCCCTTGGTGCTTCTGCCCAGTGTATGAGTTGGCTCTGGTGTAGTGCAGGAGGAGGGTGATGCACCAGGGGAAGCGTACGAGATTTGGGGAAGTTAATACTGTAAATCCAAAGGGGTTTGCTGCTGCAGAGAGGATTGGTGGGGATGGGGGGGGGGCTGTGTGTGAGCAAACGTTGCAGCTTGGCCAGGTTCTGCTTCCATTTGATGTGGCGCGTGTGTCTTGATGAGCAATTCAGCAAGGTCAAGGAGCTTTTTGAAGAGCTGGAGGGAAGGAAAAAGCTCTTGAAAGTGAAATACTTCAAATATAGGTGGAGTTTATACTGCAATAAACCTGTGTTTTACTGCTGAACAGCTTTTTCCTTTCCCCTCTGCAAGGTGCTTTGCTGGTCCACCATCCTGGCTTGGCTGCACCTCACTTAGCAGATGTTCTTGGCATCCTCAGGTCTTACCTTGGGCTGAGCTTTGAGGAAGCTTAAGGTCAAGCTGCTGTAGTTCTAGATGGATTTTGTAGGTTATAAATTCAACTAGACCTGGTCCTTAAAAACAAATTTTAAAACAAAACAAAAAAAAAGCCAACACATCCTTGTGAGCTGCTTCCAGTCCTGTACGGGGAGTTGAAGTCAACAAGATCATGAAGTTGATACCAACAAGACCACGCTGCTAAGGAGATCAGATAGCCAAGTGCCTTAGTTTTTGCAAAAAGCTTTGTATTTGAGACAAACGAGTTTTGAGGATTAAATGCTGCTGTCCTCTCCGAATGAGTGAATATTGTGGCATCTAAACTGACACCTGAGGTACAGGTGTGACCGAGCAAGAAGGTCTCAGCCACTGCAATCCATTTGGGTTTAGTTGCTTCATATTATTGTGTGCGGTGTTCCTCCTTGCAGAGAACGAAGTTGAGGGGACGTGAGAGGGGAATTACTCTGGAGATGAGGCAGCAGAAAGATGATTTGAGTAAGTGTTGAAGCTGGGTTGGGTTGTTCAGGACAGAAGTTGGTCAGGATGCACATTGTGTTGGTGCATTTTAATCTCTGCAAGAAGACTTGGAGAGGTGTGTTCAGAAGTGTGCAGGAGGAAGAAGTTATGGGTGTTGAGTGGGCGCTTGCCAGGATGCCCAGCTTCTCGTTTTCCACATCAAAGGTGAACACTAAGTTATAGATGTGGTGGGGCAGATGGTGGGACATCATGATCAAGAGCAGCATGAGCTTGAAGGATCTGGAGGGAAGGAGTTAAATCTGAGCAAAAAGCAAATTATCTGGAAGGGCTGGAGCTCTGCCCTTTGATGCTTCCCCAAACCAAGGATGTGCAGGTCAGGAACACCAGGCTCCTGCACCCGGGGGTCCTCATGGAGGGCTGTGTTGGGATTGATGGTGTTGGCTGGATGTTTTCTTCCAAGTCTGCATCTTCAAGTGAACAGCCTGAGCCACTTGGAGAGGACAGGGATTCTGCTTGCACACTCTCCTCCCGTTACTAGACCAGGTGTCCCCTTAAAGACACCAGTTACAGTCAAGAAACCATTCTGAAACTACAGTCATAGTGGATCACCACCTTCAGCTGCAGGACCACTAGCCATGCACGTCAGGCCACCTCGCTGGCTTGTCACCACTCTTTAAAATACTACTGTTGAAGAAAGGCAAAGCCCTGGTCCTGCTGCGCCCTGTGGGTGCTGGGGTGCAAGGAGACCTCAACACCCACACTGCTGGTGTTCCTACCAGAGCTGTGAGAAGCTCAGAGCTGCTGTCTGAGAGCTCAGCCACACGTTATGCATCGTGAAGATTCATTTCCTCAAACGACCAGTCACAGGAAATTAATTTTCTGCTCTTCAGCTGCCAGCCCAGCCCGTTGGGTTGTGGTGAGACTGCCCAGCTCCCACTGTGCCTGGCTCTGCTTGGGTGCCATCAGCAGCACTGAAGCCTGGAGTGGTTTCACCCATAGATAGACCATGAGATCCTGCTCTCACTCCCCCACTACCTGGTGAGATGGGAGGGGAATTACAACAAAGGGCTCGTGGGTTGAATTGTGGACAGGGAAGGTCACTCACCAGTGATGGTCACGGGCAAAACAGACCCAACTTGGGGAAGGAAAAAATAAACTTAATTCATTACCAATCAGAGTGGGACAGTGAGACACAACAACCACATCTGACACCTTCCCCACCCCTCCCTTCTTCCCGGGCTCCAATCACTTTGCTCCCCATTTCTCTCCCTTCCTCCCCAGTGACACGGGGGCAAGGAATTGGGGTTCAGTCAGTTCATCTCTGCTGCTCTTCCTGGAATGAGATCCCTCCCGTGGGCTGCAAGAGTCCAGGAACAAGATGTTCCAATGCAGCTTCCCATGGAGTCATGGACCTCCTTGGGCTCAGCTCCCAGCACCAGCATGGGGACATCCATGGGCTGCAGATGGGTCTCCAGTCCAGTGCACCTTCTCCCCCAGCTCTGGGGTTCTCCTTGCTCATTAAACAAGCACTCAAAGTCACACTTGCCTAAGGATCAAGTTCTCTGCTCCAGTGTGGAGTCCTCCATGGCCTACACCTGGGGTATCTCCTCCACCATTGAACTTCCACAGGCTGCAGGGACCTCATTGACCTTCTCCTACTCCATGGGTTGAACTGGGTGTCTGAGGTTCTCTGTCCTCCCCCCTCCTCCTCCTTCCTCCTGGCAACGAAGCTCTCTCTTTGTTTAGGCCAATGGTCATTTTTTGTTCAGGTCAATGGTCTCTCCTCCAGGTTCTCTCCACCTTCTTCTTTTCCAAGCCAGTTCTTCCCTCATAAATATCAATCTGAAGAGGTATTTCCCTATCACTAACTGGCTCAGCCTGGGCTGGAGGTGGGTCTGCCTTGGAGCCATGGGAGCTTCACGAAGCTTCTCACAGGGGCCATCACTGTAGCCCCTTCCCCCACTACCAAAAACAACCCCTACACACACAAACCCAACTCAAAGCCACCCTCAGATATTGCCGTGGGGACACTAACAGGTATCCACAGGCACAAACACAAACTGGGAAGCCCAGTATAGCACTGGTTTTCAGCCAGCTGCTCAATGGAAGATGAGCTTCACTGGGGATGCTGCCTCCTTTCCTTGGTGGCTGCTTCCCCAGTTAAACTGATTTGCTTTGGAGGTGAATCTGTTCAGTCTTCTTCTTCCTGAGCACCAGCCAGACACTCGATCAAAACCTACTCAATGACTATTTCTTTATGTGCTTTGAGTAGAGCCTGAAATGTATCATTTGGGAATCACAGACTGGTTTGGATTGGAAGGGACCTTAAAGCTCATCCAGTCCCAACCCCCCTGCCAGCAGCAGGGACACCTTCCACTAGACCAGGTTGCTCAAAGCCTCATCCAACCTGGCTGCCAACACTTCCAGGGAGGGGGCATCTACAACTTCCTTGGGCAACCTGTTCCAGTGTCTGACCACCCTCACAGTGAAGAACTTCTTCCTAATATCTCATCTAAACCTCCCCTCTTTCAGCTTAAACCTGAAAGATGTTTTAGTGAGATTTTGGATGGCAACCCATGTTCTCCTCAGCATTAACCACTTTCAAACATCTACTCCTTGGCTCAATTTTATTTGCCCTTTAATAAAAAAATGATCATATCTGCTAGACACTAGTTTTTTCATCCCTCAGGCAGATATTTAAGAGTTTATATTGTTTTTAGAATATCTGTTTCTGGTTTGTTTTTTTAAAAGGCTGTCATCTTGCTGAAGATGATGATTAATCTCAGGCAGATGTTTAAGAGTTTACATTGTTTTTAGAGTATCTGTTTCTGGTTTGTTTTGGTTTTTTTTGCAAGGCTGTCATCTTGCTGAAGATGATGATTAATCTTTATCAAGTGCTGAATTGAAAATGCTGTTAAAGTGATGAGATGCAGATCATCACCGGGATGTTCTGGATCACCTTTGGTCCCCGTACTGTGCTGTGAGCTTCGCTGCTTTCTCATCTAACCAAAGCAGCTGTGTATTTTGAGCATTAACAGGGAGGAGAAGCTCTTCCTCAGTGGTTCATGTCTTGCTTTTAATAAAATGACTTTATTTTCTTATGCAGCAATCATGGTAATTTTAATAAACTTTTCTCAGTCACAGAAGGGATGCCATGAACTGATTTGTTGCTTCTCTTCACCATGAGCCAGATTTTTCCTTTTTAAAAGGAAAAATACCTTTTAAAAGGAAAAAATACCTTTTAAAAGGAAAAATTACCTTTTAAAACCTGCCCTCTGCCTTTTCAGCCTCTCTGATTGAATTATTTCATCCATAAACCTATTTTTATTAGCAGATTTGAGAAAGAAAACCAAGCACTTTTCCGTAGGCATTGTTACTTTCTCCACTCTGAGCTCATCCCAAGTGCAAAATACCTTCTGTGCGAGCTAAACAGAAAGCAAAAGTAACCGAGGGGAGAGCTTTCCTATGGGTTAGAAAACAAACTGGCTCCTGGAAAATGGAAATTTTCAGTCTGCTCTGAAGAGAAGGACTTGGGAGTGGTGGTGAGTGAGAAGCTGAACATGAGCAGACAACGTGCACTGGCAGCACAGAGGCCAATAACCGTGTCCTGGGCTGCACCCAGAGCAGCGTGGGCAGCAGGTGGAGGGAGGGGATTCTGCCCCTCTGCTCCGCTCTTGTAAGACCCCACCTGGAATACTGCGTCCAGTTCTGGAGCCCCCATCACAAGAAAGACATGGACCAGTTAGAACAAGTCCAGAGGAGGCCACGAGGATGATGCGAGGGCTGGAGCAGCTCTGCTGTGAGGACAGGCTGAGAGAGTTGGGGCTGTTCAGCCTGGAGAAGAGAAGGCTCCGGGGAGATCTTATAGCACCTCCCAGTACCTGAAGGGGCTACAAGAAAGCTGAGGAAGGACTTTTCCTAAGGGCAGTTAATGACAGAACAAGGGGAAACGGGTTTAAACTGATAGAGAGGAGGTTTAGATGAGATATTAGGAAGAAGTTCTTCACTGTGAGGGTGGT
>NW_010338480.1:7353-25212 GCF_000700745.2 Antrostomus carolinensis
GGACTGGATGATCTTTAAGGTCCCTTCCAATCCAAACCAGTCTGTGATTCTTTGATTCTATGAAATGTGGTGTTCGTTAGTGCTGCGTCGGAGCGAGAGCGGTGGGGATGGCTCCATCTGGCTTCAATAGACGTCTGCAAAACCCAACGTTTACGTGAATCCCCCTTTGCTGTGATTCTGATTTTAATTAAAAAGTCAGAGCTGTAGAGGGCTCAGTGAAGAGTTTTGGTAGATTTTATGCCTAAATGTTGGTAATTTTAATTTCTTCTTTACATCAGATTCTTGAATTCAGATTCTGAATTATGCCTTTCTCAAAACTGTTCAAACTTTAACTGGGATTTTTAGCAAGTAGATGCTCCCTCCATCCAACTGTTGTCCCAGCCCTTTTCCGTGATGAGAGCAGAACAGATCTTTTAGATGTTCATGGTGGATAACAGGCTATTAACGCTAATTATGTGTGTGAGGGTGATGGGGACCAGCCAGAAGAAACAAGGTCACTGGCTCTGTCTGTCTTCATGATACCAGGGGCGTGCATGGAACAGGACAGGGTGGTGACTGGGAAGTGCATGGCTCACGGCAAGATGACTTTCAGACCTTTTCAGCTGTTGATTTGTCCTGGTCTTTATTCTTGGGAGCAAAAATATGGAATAATTTTCTGTTATAATTTCTTTTTTTAACATTTGGAGACCTTCTAGTGGCCTCCCAGTACCTGAAGGGGCTCCAGGAAGGCTGGGGAGAGACTTTGGCCAAGGGCAGGGAGTGAGAGAACAAGGGGTGATGGCTTGAAAGTGGCAGAGGGGAGATGGAGATGAGATGTGAGGAAGAAATTGTTTGGTGTGAGGGTGGTGAGACAGTGTCCCAGGTTGGCCAGAGAAGCTGTGGCCTGGAAGGGTTGGCGGCCAGGTTGGATGAGTCTTTCAGCAACGTGGTCTAGTGGAAGGTGTCCCTGCTGCTGGCAGGGGGGTTAGAACTGGATGAGCTTTAAGGTCCTTTCCAACCTAAACCAGTCTGTGATTCTGTGATTTTATGAAAACTGGGTGAGTGGTTGGGTGACCCGTTGTGACAGGCACCATCTCCACCAGCTGACCATCTTGATGATCCTGCTCCTCTTATCTCGGCATCGTACACACTGTCCTTACGAGTATTTCTGGAGGGATTTACAAAGCTGCTGAAGTGATTTAAGGGCTCAGAAGTATTTGAATATCCCAGTACATATTTATCTGCAATTAAGGCCTTGTGAAAACATTGTGAAACATGAACCATCATCTGTGTCCTGCTTCCCTTTCTGTCAAACTGGCAAATGCCGGGCTTTGATCATCTCTAGTCCCTATGGATTAGAGCCATCTCCTTTTTCCTTTGCATGGGAGGACTCACCAAAGCATCTGGGACTCTGCACGGGCTGTTACAGCCCTGAACAGCCAGCAGCAAAGCTCATCTCTGCAATTCTCAGGTTCGTCAGTGCCTTTTGTGAGATGGTACCAGCTTTGGTACTTCAAAGAAAGGCATCAGAAATGCAAAAATGAGCAATTAAGGATTAATCTGCTTGTGGGGATGGGTACCTGCCTCCCCCTCCTGATTGCGCTGTAAATTACTGGTTGACTTGAGCCCCGTAGCGTAGCTATTTATACCTCCAAGGTTTGAATTATAGCCGTGTAGATGATATCATCCCTTTGTTTAATCCTTTTTTCCTTTCTTGTGTCACGCTTTTGACCTCAGTGATTTTCAAAGGAGTCAAGATTTCACTTCCTATGGTTTCCTTGCGATGGTATTTGTATCCAGGAAAGGGGAGGAGAATTTAGATGCCTTTTTCTGAACCATTTTATTTTCTCTAATGCTCTCCCTTACTCATTTCCTCATTCAACAGCCCAGTCTTTATTTTTTTAACCTTTTCAGCGGTTTTTATATCACAACCATCATACCCTTTCTAAGGCTTTTTATTTTCTAAGGCTTCAAAACGATGTGCACAGAGCCAGGGGACCAGCCTGGATTAATATTACACCTTATGGGCTTGAATACTTCACAAAAAGCTTCAGAAAGGAGAGCTGCTGCCACGCACCTGCCTGTTTGTTGGACCTACGCCTCTCCTTCATTCCCCCCCCACCAAGGAACAAGCGATGCGAGGGAGGATATTGTTGCTATTGGATTTATTGGCTGTGATTTTGCAAATAAATGCTTTATAATCACTTCCTCCCCGTGCCTTGCAGCCAAGAAAGGGAGACGTGCAGCGAAGGAAGGGCAGGCTGCCTCCTTGTGCTCCGGCTTTCCCTTCGGATATGCACTTCCGATTTCCAAGACTGCTTTCTTTTAGACTTCTAATAAGTGTCATTACATTTAGAATCCATATTTATTCTTATAGCTCTCCAGAAGTTGCATTTTAAACAAAAAAAAAAACCCACCCCAAAGTTGGCCCCAGGCCAGTGACTGCAGTGGTTCCTGGCTCTTTGCTCGCTCGCTGCAATTTGGATGTTCCCATATTTCCTGTCCAAGAGAAGCCATCAGAAAAATAAAGGGCACAGGAGATGTGAACACGCTGAAGTCAGCTGAATGTTTTTAAATATTAGACCATGCTGTACAAGGGTGGGAAATAAATTCTGTTGCTACTGCAAGCAGATAGTCTCTGTGCAGTGCGAGCTTCCCCCCCCATCCATCTCAATGGGGATTTCTACCTGGAGCAGCTCTTCCACCAAAAATGCTCCTTTTAGCTTTCAGACCCTTGTATAGCAAGGTGGTTTTATTTGGGGAAGCACTAAAAGGACTTAACACAGACGGTTAAATGCTTTGAACAAGAAGGAATGAAGATAGGCAGGCAGCAAACCTCCTGAACGTGAGCGTAGACCTTTGAAACTTGAAGTTGAGTTGAGCTGGAGACCAGCTGCAATGAGAACAGAGGCAGCAGGAACACTCGTGTGATGGAGACAGCTTTTAATTACTTGTACCATGGCCAGGCTGAATCCATCACCTCTAAAAGAGGGGCCATTGCCCATTAACATCCACGTGTTAGCACAGCAAGCTAAGTCAAGTAAGAGGGCAATTCCAACCATTTGCCACCATCTTTCCACGTAACTTCTCTTTTCATGTGCTTTCCAGTCTTACCTGGAAATGAAGAACTTGCAGTTCAAGTTGATAATGAAAAGAAACCTTAAACCTGTAGGCTGAGAAAGTATTGAGTCTTAATTTTGTCATTTATGCTCCTTTTTGTGTTAGTTGGACAACTCAGAGGTAGGACCCTAAAGTAGCAGGAGGGCTTTTAAATCGAATGAGTAATTATTTTGTTAAAGTGTGAGAATTTCCATTATGATTAAACCAAAAAATAACCCTATTTTTTCATAGAATCATAGTGGTTGGAAAAGACCTTTAAGATCATCAAGTCCAACCATAAACCAAACACTACCAATTCCTCCTTTAAACCATGTCCCTGAGCACCTCGTCTGCCCGTCTGTTAAATACCACCAGGGAAGGTGACTCCACCTCCTACCTCCCTGGGCAGCCCCTTCCAATGCTTGACAACCCTTTCGGTGAAGGAGTTTTTCCTCAGATCCAATCTAAGCCTCTCCTGGTGCAACTTGAGCCCATTTTCTCTTGTCCTGTCCCTTGGTCCTTGGTTGAACACACCCACCCCCACCTCTCTCCACCCTCCTCCAAGGGACTTGGACAGAGACACAAGGTCTCCCCTCAGCCTCCTTTTCTCCAGGCTCAACAACCCCAGTTCCCTCAGCTGCTAATAATAACTTAGAATAACTTAATAACTGCACTTTTAATAACTTGGAATAGCTGTTACCAACAGCAGGCCACCAGACAGGTGGATCTGGGTGTTAAATTCTATATTGAGAATTGCCAGGGAAAGGCTCTGGAGATCGGAGTGGACTTTCCCAATCAAGACTTTCTTCAGGATGTTTTCAGTCGAAGCTGGTGCGTTTGTGATGCCTTTTACCAGTTTATATTGTAACCAACAGCCTGATGGATATTTGGGGATTTGTTTGTCTCTTGCAGCTGTTTCAATTTTTGTGAAAAAATATTATTCCACACAAGCTTAAAGAAAAACTTCTTTCCTGTGAGGGTGTTGGAGCCCTGGGACAGGCTGCCCAGAGAGGCTGGGGAGGCTCCATCTCTGGAGATGTTCAAAACCCGCCTGGACACTTTCCTGTGCAACCTGTGCAACCTGGTGTAGGGACCCTGCTTTGGCAGGGGGGTTGGACTGGATGATCTCCTGAGGTCCCTGCCAACCCCACCAGTCTGGGATTCTGTGCTTTTTTCTTGGAGCAGCGTTTTGGACCTTGGTCCTTTGTGTTTCAAGTTGCTACCCATGATTTGGCCAGAAGTCAACCTTTCTCTTCCTCAGTGTGTATTCAGTGTATTTGTGTGAATCTCTTGCCTGCTGCAGAAAAGCCAATCGCTGGATAAACCCAGATCCCATGTCTGAAACAGAGTCAGGAATATTCATCAGGCAGAGCCGGTATCGTAACCTGAATTTCCATACGCCCGGGGAGTGCTGGAAGCAATCAGACTGGTCTGATGGGATGAGTCCCCCTCCTCTCTCCTCTTATCCCACCCTTTCTCCTTTCTTCTCTGTCTTCCTTCCCTCTTCCCCCAAAAAAGGAGGAGGGAAAGGAAAGCAAAGGAACTCGTGTGGGTAGAGGGGAGGTGTAATTATGAGCAGCGGGACCAATTTAAAAATGGAAGATTTCAGAGAGACCGAGACTTTCTTTGACATGTTGGTCTGTTTCGTAGAGGATAAAAGGAAAATAAACTAATTTATTCCTAAATTGTAATTCCTTTCTGGTATTAATCTGTTTAATTAGTGTAGTTCATGAATACACATATGCAGGGGAGAGAGGGGCTGCAAATTGAAATGAAGACATTTTCAAAAGGAAAGTCTGATAGGAAAAGCTTCCTGGCAGTGAGATGTTTTAGGCTGTGGGGAGAAATAACATCCCAAGAGAAAAGGTGGAAACTCCATCACTTTGGACTTTTGTAAGTGAGACAGGATGGAGTCATTTGGGAAGTTTCTTGTAGGGAACAGTCTTTTGCTGCGTGGTGGGTAGGACAAGATGATCTAATCCATCTCTCCTCTGTCCAGTTCATGTGGTTTTCATTTCCTTCTGCGGAGAGATGGGGAAGGGAGGTGGACTGCTGAGGAGCCTGGTGGTGTTAGGGATGGAATTCATTCACGGTCAATTGTTATAGGGTTAATGTTTTTCTAAGCTGTGATTCTGCTACTCCAAAATATTTTAAATTAAAAAGGTCTTTTTAGCCCTTGCTCTGACTATATCTAGATGTAGAAGGGTGTAACCATCTTAGCAATGATTGCTCTTTAGCTTTCCTGAAGCTGCAGTTGAGGTATCTCCCAAAACTTACTTGTGTCTGTAGGGTGTCATCTCTGGAGCTTAATTAATAACTGAACACTGTTCCACTGAGATGTGAATAGCTTTTTCTTTGCTTTCACCCAGAAGAAATCCTGTTTCCTATTTGCTCCATGTAAGAATGGGTCAGAAATTGGGTCAGAACATAGCTGGCCATGAATGGTTTGGTTTCCCTCTCTTCTAACCTTGGTCACCATGCAGGTTGGTGTTGAGATAACCTTTTGAAGCATGTTAGGATTTGACCTGCTCGTAACGCTAAATTACGTGGTTAATGGCTCTTGACATGTTGTGGCTGAATAATGACTTGAAGGTCACAAATGATCTACCACCAGCCTTATTTATCTACCAGGGTGGTTGGTGTTTCTGTGGATGGGAAGAAAAGTGAGGATAAATGACTTGGTATGAATTCCCGAGGAGGTGTGGAGAGATCTGAATAGAATTTCTTGCCTAGGAAGGGTAAGAAATTTCTAGCAGCCAAGCTAGGAATGTCATGATGGAGGAAATGGTTGTAGGGCCCGGGAGGAAGGAAAAGATGGGAGAGTGGACTGAGTGCAGCATTCAGGAAGAAGACAGATTAAGGTTTGGTTTAGTGCTAAATGTGAAGGTTGGTCTTGGGATAGAGATAGTTGGAGCAGGGAAGATGAGGACGGTAGAGCCTTGGATAAAGGAGCAACTTTATCTTGGGTCTGTGGTGAGGTCAAGCAGTAGGATGCTGGGTTTGGGCATTCCAGCTAAGCCCAGGAGGGCTCACGTGGAAAACTTTACAAGGAAACCTTGTATTTCACCCCCAGCAGAAGAAAGATTGGTCATTACATCTCTGTAGAGTATCAACAGCTCACTGCACTTGCTGGCTTCATGGTTGTATTTGTCCTTGAAGCACCGGTGCGTGTAAACACAGTTTACGTGTCTGTTTTTGAGGCCGTGTGAACTATAATGTCCATCTTTATTTGGTCCTCTGCTATAGGGCTTGTATTTCCTCATTTCAAATCTGAGAAATTGGACCACAGATATTGAGCATGTCCATCTCTGGTGACCTCTCCTAAGGCAAAGCCTACAGAGACCTCCCCTGGATCCATGCTCATGAGTGGGATGCACTCAGAGCATGTCCATCTCCTTACACAAGTGCAAGGTCAGGTTTCTGATGGACCTGTTTTTTCATGGCTTTTCAGGAGGAGAAATCCATTCTCCTTGACAGCAATTTTAGCCCCCTGACAACTTCTGAATTCTCCCAGCTGTGAGGGACAGCAGAAGTTGGATGCTGTATTGTCGCCGATCCCCTGCCAGTTTTGCATCCCTCCTCTCAGCACTGATTTGTAAATAGTTTCCCCCCAATATTTTAAAGGACATTTTAATCTTCCCTGGCAGAAGGAGGAGTATTTTTTCTGGGACTCCTGCTGTCTCAAATTTTGCTCCTTACTTAAGATTTATATTAAAAATAATAATACCACCAATGGAAATGCAACTGTGGTGTCTTCTTCTTCAATTACCCATTCACTTACAGTCCGGGAGCTGCAGCTTTGCTACCACTTGAGACCCAAAATGTGAATATAACAGAAGATCTTGTGGAAATCAACCCATCCATTTTCTGCTCTCCCGTGTGAGGAGCGAAGGTGCACAAATCATAGAATCATAGAATGGTTTGGATTGGAAGGGACCTTGAAGATCATCCAGTTCCAACCCCCCTGCCAGCAGCAGGGACACCTTCCACTAGACCAGGTTGCTCAAAGCCTCATCCAACCTGGCCTTGAACACTTCCAGGGAGGGGGCATCCACAACTTCCCTGGGCAGCCTGTTCCAGTGTCTGACCACCCTCACAGTGAAGAACTTCTTCCTAATATCTCATCTAAACCTCCCCTCTTTCAGCTTAAACCCATTTCCCCTTGTTTTGTCACTAACTGCCCTTATGAAAAGTCCTTCCCCAGCTTTCTTGTAGGCCCCCTACAAAGGGAAAACCATTAACAAATGAACTGGAATTTAACACCTGGCAGAAAATGGTGAAGCGATTGCGAGCTGCACTCACATTGATCGCTCGGGCAGGGCGGTGAGATTTTGGTGTGTTGCTTCAGTTTAATGAATTCTTAGCAGCATGATGGTAATTTCATGGAAGTCATTCTGCTCAGGATGAAAACTGCAACACAATAAAGACAGATTTTCTTTCCTGATAACAGTTTTGACCAAGGTTTCCTTTTATCCTGCAACTTTTAAATACTTTTCCCGCTTGCTCTTTGCTTTTGTTGTACTCGGGATATGATAAACTTAGCCTGTTTTATATAAACAGCTAATTTTAGACACATCTCGATGCTCATTGTTCCCTTCATTGCACTTTTTTAATACCGTGGCAGAACCTCTGTAGAGAAGCGGAAATCATCTGTGTCCTGAGATTTTTACATCTAGACTGAATGAAGGGTGAGAAAACTCAGCCGGAGCGATGACCCACCAACATTTTTTTCAAGTCAATTTGCTTTCCTAGTTCAAAATTCACAAGTCATTCCCTTTACCGTAATATTAAGTAGCAAAAATTGGTCCAAAAAATTTATAAATATACCTCTATCAAATGAGTGTGATATCAGAAGCAGCTTTCCAAATCAGTAGATATCTAAAATAGCCAACGCGGGCATTACGGATACAATTGAGTTGCTCAGGCAGAGCTTTCCAATAGTGCCTTGTATAGCCCCGGATCCTCTAATTATTCCGCTTCAGTGTAAGTTAACAATGAAGAGAAGATAAAAGCTTGGCAACCCATTTGCTTAGAGGGGTCAATTTATCCCAGCTCTTTGTAGGACGGTGTAATTTTAGGCTTTTACTCGTTGGATAATGCCGTTCCCCTTGCAGGAACACTCGTTGCAGCGCTTCCGTAAATAGGTCAGGAGAGGACAGTGTGTCGTACAGTGTGGAGAGCGATGCCAGGAAAGTACCTTCCTTAATGTGAATTATATTTTCTCAATGAAAATAAGATGGTTTTGTCCTTATTCACCCAGTTTGTAAAAAAAAAAAACAGAACAAAACAAAACTGGGTCAGTTGGCCAACCGCTCGTGGCAGCAGTGTGTTTGGGTGTGATGTGTTTGAGATGGGTGAGCTCCTGGAGCCTGACTTTAACACTTTCTTCAGCAGCAGCAGCAAGGACTGAGGTTTTTTCCTCCAACAGGAACTTCTGAAATAATATATAGCAGGTGTTTCACCTTTCTGAACATTGTTCTGATATACTGAGCTCGTTTGGCGTGGATTGTAAACCACTCGTGGGGCTATTTATCAGCTCCAGCACTTCTGGGTGACCTTGAATCTCATCTTTGGAAGCAGCTTAATCCCAAAGACATCCAAAAAGAAGGATCTCAGATTTTTTTTACAACTTCTGTATTTTTTGATACTGTGAAAAACTACATTTGTTGGGTATGGTCAAGGGCTTGGCTACAGGGGCTGAAGACAGGTTGGCCAGAGAAGCTGTGGCTGCTCCTCCCTGGAAGTGTTCAAGGCCAGGCTGGATGAGGCTTTGAGCAACCTGGTCTAGTGGAAGGTGTCCCTGCTGCTGGCAGGGGGGTTGGGACTGGATGATCTTTAAGATCCCTTCCAACCCAAACCATTCTGTGATTCTATGAAGACACAGCAATAATGGGGTGAAGTTCCTCATTCCTCCTCTCCCCACCTGCAGGCTACTAATTACTCGAGGAGGAAATAGGAGGACTCTGGAAGGCAGAGCGTTGGCAATCAGATGCCAAGGTAAATACAGCCTGGGTCCTGCCTTTAACCAACTCAGGTCCATCATGATTACACAAGGAGTCCTGCTTGAAAACAGCTGGGATGATACAGCCTGAGGTTATCAAATGGCTTTGAACATACACAAGCGAGGGATGCAAAACCCTGGGAGCTTTCTTCTCTCCCTCAGTGTACGAGCAAACAGCAGGTTGGGACCTGTCCTCTCAGAGCTGCTAAAGAGCACTTGGGATCAGAGCACTACAAAGGATCCATCAAATAAATAAATATATAAATAAATAATCCACTTCTGTCTCCCTTAACATGAATTTTGTTCCAAAAAACCCACACAGGAGATAGATGGATAGATGGACATGTGGGGAGGGTAAGGAGTTGTGTTGGAAACCTCTCAATCTTCTTCCACCCAAACCACAGACTTTGTTGGTGGGCATGGGGTAGCCAAATGCCGGAGATGCTTTTCATTTTGCAGTCTTGCTGGGGAAAAGGAAGGAAAAAAAGGCCACTTCTGTTCCTCCGTTTTGTGGGAATGCCGGGGCTTGGCTCAGCAGGGACTCAGCTTCTCGTTGTGGTTGCTTCACTTCCCGAGTAGAGCTTCTTTCATCTAACACAACCAAAGGACTTCCAGGGTAAGACTTTAAATCAAATTTTCCTCTTCCAGTAAAACATGAAGTGTTGTTTGAGGATGAGACAGTGCAATGACACTTAACTAGAAGCAGAAGGAGCTCACTCTTCTATTTTGTCACCCGGTTCTTTCATCAGTCCCAACACAGGTCTTTTTTTCTCTCATTCCTCTGCTTCTCAGCATCTTCTGTGCTGGCCCCTCAGGTTGCATGGCCAGAGCTTCCAGCACAAAGGGGTGTCCCCTTGATTTGCTCAGCCCCCCCATACCTGTTAACACGTTGTCTCTTTGCTGCCACCTCTCCTGTTACCACCCTTTCACATCAGACACTCACCACTCCCACCCAGGAGCCTCCTTTGATCCATGCACTGGTTTCCTCTATGAAATGGGTGGAAAGAGACTGAGTGGCAGCTCCCTTGGGTCAGGAGAGGGAAGGTGGGTACACAGCAAGACACACAAAAAAGTGGAAACAATAGCTGGCTCCATGAATCCAAAGCTTCTGTGCAGTGAGGAAGGATGTAGATGACAGTAAAGACCAAAGCCTGGGACTCAGGGTACCTCACTGTCACCTTCTTCCCAGCTGGCTGCCCATCATGGCAAGAGGGCAGGTCCTCATACCATAGGTTTGGTTTGTTTTGCTCCAGGGATCCACTCGGTGTGGACAAGAGGCGCCAGATTTCCCTTCTCCTGCCCCACTGAGTTCTCCGGTTCCTGCAGGGCTTGTGCAGTGAGGTGTCCCCATATGTTCCTGTGCTCATGTGACTCATCTTTTTGCCTGTCAAGCTGTTAAACCCCCAATTTTGGTGTCCTGCATCACAGCTCAGGTCTTTTGAAATGGAAAAGAAGCAAAAAATGCCTCACAGAAAGATACTGTTGGATCATGAGGACCTTGTAGGACCCAGGGACGAGCCAGGCACGGTGCTGTGAGTGGGGACAGAGCCTGCTCCAGGTGGGCTGATCTTACTGCACGTGGAGATTTGATGAGGGAGACCATGTGTATGGAAGCCATCATGGAAGGAAGGCATCAAGGAAAGAAGGCTACAGCTGCCTCTGTGTGCCGGAGCGATGGTGGGGTGTCCTGGCTGTAGCATCAGTGTTGGGCACACCCTGATGGGAGGTCCCTGCAAGTTCTCCTTCACTGCTGAGCTGGTTCCATCCTCATGCTTCTGGTTCCATCCAGAAGCTCTGGTAGGCTCCAGGTTGGATGAGGCTTTGAGCAACCTGGTCTAGTGGAAGGTGTCCCTGCTGCTGGCAGGGGGGTTGGAACTGAATGGGCTTTAAGGTCCCTTCCAACCCAAACCATTCTGTGATTCTATGATTCTAAGCTGTGCAACCCTCCCATGTGATGGAGTAAATCAAATGCAGAAACGTTCCCTTCTTTTCATACAATGCCAGCAGAGCAGTTAACACCACGAGGACACATGGGGCTTTGGGGGGTTTCTTTGCTACTTTCTCAGAGAGTTTTCTGCTGGTGAGATAAAACTGATCAGCCATAACTTGCAAAATGAAATCATCTTGGACGACTAAGCCATATCTTGTCAAATGGCTCCATCTGTTTGCTCCACACCTTCCTGGCACAACTAAAACCTTTGGGGTCTTTGCTGGAGATGACCTTTCTGTCTTCATCCTTTCTACTCACCTTCCCAGCGAGGAATCCAGCTCTGCAGGACTGAGTGCTTCCTTGGTTGGTGGTAAAGGTCTCGTTGGGTTTGAGTGCTTTTGGCTGAAGAATGACAATTGATCCCAGGACTGGCTGCATGGGTACCTGTCCCAGAAAGCTGCTTGGAGGTGAGACCATCCACCTGGTCCTTGAACTGGAGATCCCAGCTGGATACTTTCCTGCAGCAGTGAGGCAGGAAGGGGAGACACCAACTGCCCGCTGTGTTTCTGGGAGCTCCTTTCTGACTTAAGAAGAAAACACTGACTGCAGAAAACATCCATGATTATTTTTTTTCCTCTACATTTTCCTCAAATCTATAATCTGAAGCTTTTTCCTGAAAACTTTGCACGTTGAGGGAGAAGAGGAGAAGTGGGGAGGAAGAAATAATGATGTCTCTGTTCAGTGAAACTCCCCTAACAGACCATTTGTGTTGTTTTTTCCCCTCCCAAACACGGAGATCTGATCTGAAAATCCAGGGTTTAAAAGCACAGATGTTCAGTCTGCCACACAAACATGGCATCCTGCCAGCAAGTGAAACAGCTTTGCTGCTGGTGAGTTCAGAGGAGCTCATCGGGGATGAGAGGAGTTAAAGCTGCTCAGCAAGAGCTGCGTCTTTGAAACGGGTCACCCAAAACTTTCCTTCCCTTCCCTCCAGGTGAAGGGGTCTTCTTTGTACTAAAGCAGCTTTCAGAGATGTTACTGCTTCTTCTGTCATAGAATCATAGAATGGTTTGGATTGGAAGGGACCTTAAAGCTCATCCAGTTCCAACCCCCCTGCCAGCAGCAGGGACACCTTCCACTAGACCAGGTTGCTCAAAGCCTCATCCAGCCTGGCCTTCAGCACTTCCAGGGAGGAGCAGCCACAACTTCCTTGGGCAACCTGTTCCAGTGTCTGACCACCCTCACAGTGAAAAACTGTCCCTCAAAGTGTCCTCTGAGATAGTCAATGGTAGTGGCACCATGTCAGCTTTGAGGTGTTTTTTGTGGGTCTTATCTCCATGCTCAGGTAGATCAGGGGGAAGATGGTATTGGATTAATTGGAGCACAAGTGTGCTGAGTTCCCGGCTGAGGGAACTGGGGTTGTTGAGCCTGGAGAAAAGGAGGCTGAGGGGAGACCTTGTGTCTCTGTCCAAGTCCCTTGGAGGAGGGTGGAGAGAGGTGGGGGTGGGTCTGTTCAACCAAGGCCCAAGGGACAGGACAAGAGGAAATGGCCTCAAGTTGCACCAAGGGCAGTTGAGATTGGATGTGAGGAAGAATTTCTTCACCAAAAGAGTGGTCAAGCATTGGAACAGGCTGCCCAGGGCAGTGGTGGAGTCACCTTCCCTGGAGGGATTTAAAAGATGGGTAGATGAGGTGCTCAGAGATCTGGTTTAGCAGTGGACAGGTACAGTTGGACTCAATGATCTCAAAGGTCTTTTCCAGCCAAACAATTCAATGATTCTAATTGTGTCTGTACATAAATCTCATAGTCAGAGATGTGTTGGGTGTGAGTCGGGATGGCTCAGCCATTCATTTCTAGCTCATTAATTTTCATTCCAGTCCACACCAGCAAGGAGTACAAGTCACTCCACTGCTGATGTTCCTGGCTTGACTATTAATAAGTATCTCAGCACCTGCCATGTATAACTGGTTCCTCCAGCTGATTTAAGAGCATCCCACTCCTAAAATGTCCTTCTACCTGGAAAGAGCCAGGGCTGCCCCACTTTTACCTGCACTCTCCCTTTCCAGACCATGTCTTCTCAAATGGTGCAAAATCTACTTTAGAGGCTGAGCTGTGCCTGTTACCTTCACCACCAGCGTTGGAGCTGGGAGGTGGTCAAAATGGCACTCAGAATCATGCTGGCAGCCTCTGCAAAGTGGTGGTTGAGATGTGGGAGTTTTCCTTCAGCTAAGCAGCCAGCCAGCACTTCAGGGTTAAACTCTTTTCTTGTGCTGCTCATAGGATCATTAATTCATTGAGAATGAAGATGCCACCACATTTTCCAGAGCCTCCAAATCTGCCTTTCCTATAGCTCATGCTCTGCACCAGAGTTGAAGATGTGGAAGAGGGTACAAGCCAACATCCAACCTTATAACTAACTGCACAAGGATCCATACAGTGAACCTCTGGGGATATAAAGACATCCCATAACATCTGGAGAACTTGGTTTTTAAAGCCAGTGAAATCACACCCAGAACCCTGTAAAGCTGTAGGGCGAGAAGAGTTAGAGGCTGGTTGGAGGTATTAAAAAAGAGCAGCAACAAATGTTCTTTAGCTGCCTCCCAAGGTGAGAACCAGAAGACCAACCACCTCAAGTGTATGTATACTGACCCATGCAGCCTGTGGAACAAACAGGGGGATCTGGAGCTCCATGCCCAGTCAGAATGTTACGATACCGTAGATTAACTGAAACGTGGTGGGACAACTTGCGTGACTGGAGGATCTTGGCGGACGGCTGTAGGCTGCTTTGTAAAGACAGGCAGGGAAGAAGAAGAGGAGGAATCATGCTTTATGATAAGGAGAACCTTGAATGCACAGAAGTCAGCTATGACAATTGTGGAAGCCCTATCAAATGCCTCTGAGTCAAGATCAGAGGGGTCATCTCCAAGGGAGATTTTGCAGTAGGCATCTGCTACCGACCTCCAAACCAAGACAATAAGGCCAATGAAGCAATATTTAGGTCACTTGAGCAAGCTTCAGATCAACAGAGCCTGGTTCTTATGGGTGACTTCAACTACCCAGACATTTTTTGGAAGAACTCTACAGCAGCTCACATCATCTGTCAAGTTCCTGGAATGCATAGAGGACTGCTTCCTCAAACAGATGTTAGATGTGCCAACCAGGATTGAGGCACTGCTGGACCTGCTGCTCACAAACCAAGACAACCTGCTTTGTACTCTCATGGTTAGCGACAGCCTTGGCTGCAGTGATCACCGTATTGTGGAGTTTGAGATCCCACTGAGGACGCTGAAGGTCAAGACAAAGGTTTTAGATTTCAGAAGAGCAAACTTCAGCTAGCTCAGAGCTCAGTTGGGAGGGATTCCATAGGAAGCTTCCACGGAGGATGAAGGAGCTAGCATGTGCTGGGAGTTTTTCAAGAACACTCTCCTAGAAACACAAACTGGCAACTTGACACAAGTAAGGTCCTCCAGGGATGGATATTGGACTCAACGCTGTTTAATGTCTTCATAAGTGATCTGGATGATGGGATCAGATGAAGATCAGATGAAGTTTGGTGATGATACAAAACTGAGGATACAAAAGTGGGGAAGTGGACATTTCAGAAGGGAGAGCCACCCTGCAGGAAGACCTGGAGAGGCTGGAAGAGTGGGCTAACAAGAACTTTATGAAGTTCAACAAGGACAAGTGTAAGGTCTTGCACCTGGGAAAACATAATCCAGGAGTGCAGCACAGACTGGGATCTACCTGGCTGGGGAACAGCTCTGTGGAATAGGTCCAGGGGTCCCGGTGGACAACAAGCTCAATAGGAGTGAAGAGTGTGCTGATGTGGCAGAGAAAGCCAACAGGATGCTGGGTTACATCAACAAGGTCATCACCAACAGAGACAAAGATGTCATTATCCCACTCTACTCAATGCTTGTCAGGCCACACCTGGAATACTGTGTCCAGTTTTGGTCCCTGCTATAGAACAAAGATGTGGATGGGCTGGAGCAGGTCCAGATCATCCACAGAAATGATCAGAGGGATGGAGCATCTCTGCTCTGAAGAAAGGCTGTGAGTTGTTCAGCCTGGAGAAGAGAAGGCTCTGGGGAGACCTTATTGTTGCCTTTCAATACTTGAAGGGGGCCTATAAGAAAGATGGGGACAGACTTTTTCATAGGGCCTGTAGCAATAGGACAAGGGATGATGACTTGAAAGTGGCAGAGGGGAGATGGAGATGAGATCTGAGGAAGAAATTCTTTGGTGTGAGGGTGGTGAGACAGTGTCCCAGGTTGGCCAGAGAAGCTGTGGCTGCTCCTCCCTGGAAGTGTTTGTGGCCAGGCTGGATGAGGCTTTGAGCAACCTGGTCTAGTGGAAGGTGTCCCTGCTGATGGCAGGGGGGTTGGAACTGGATGATGTTTAGGATCCCTTCCCACCCAAACCGTGCCATGGTGCTATGAGAACGAGATGAGTTTGTTAAGCTGGGCCTCGGCGCTGCCAGATACGATCTTGATCTTCAGCAACAGACTTTGTCTTGTCTGTGTGCAGCGCCGAGCTGCTACAGAAAGCTCTCTGTGTTGTTGTGTGCGAGCTCCTGTACCACGGAACGCCTGGTTGGAGGGGTCTCTTATTTAACAGCCGCACTGAGGAGCCTTCTGTGTATTATCCTCCTCGTCAGGGCCTGCTGGAAATGGGTGTTTTTGTAAGAAATTTGCTTTTCAAAGCCTTTTGAAAAGGCTGGGACAGCAAAGACTTGGAAAGACGGGGATGTCTCTGTCCCTATCCAGTGTGTCGCTGTTGGAATGATGATATTGAACCTCAGCAGAGTGCTCTGTCCTTCCAATAGGTTTGAAATTAATTTGATTTAGCATAATTTTGATGACACTTTGGCCTACCTGCCTAATACAGGGGGGGTTTGAGATCTGTCCTGGCCTCTTAATGTTTATTTGAATATCACTAAAATCTAAGTGACACGAGGTGATATTTAGTGCCTGCTCAGGGAGACCTTGTTTATTGGCCAAAAAGCAGAATGGGCCATAAAAACTGAATTCCGTAGAATCATGGAATGTTGTGAGTTGGAAGGGACCCACAAGGATCATGGAGTCCAACTCCTGTCCCTGCACAGGACAATCCCAACATTCACACCATGTCCCTCAGGGCCTTGGCCAAATGCTGCTGGAATCTTGTCAGGCTTGGTGCCATGAGCACCTCCCTGGGGAGCCTGTTCCAGTGCTCCACCACCCTCTGCCTCAAGAACCTTTTCCTCATGGCCAACCTCACCCTCCCCTGCCACATCTTCCTGCCATTTCCTCTGCTCCTGGCATTCGTTGGTGGCCAGAGAGAAGAGATCAGCGCCTGCCCCTCCTCTGCCCCTTGGGAGGAAGTTCTAGACCCCCATGAGATCTCCTCTCAGTCTCCTCTTCTCCAGGCTGAACAAACCAAGTGACTTCAGCCTCTCCTCATACCCTTCCTCTCTAAACCCTTCCCCAATGTTGTGTCCCTCCTCTGGACACTCCAGGAGCTTTCATATGTGTCCAGGCTGCTGTCATCAAGGAAACTTGAAATTGCCCCTTTGTCTGTTTTTTTTTGTTGTTGTTTTGGGGTTTTTTTCCACACGAAATGTCCAAGATCTGCCCTTTAACCTCTGTTTATGTGCGTGTAAAAATATTTATGGTCCCAGTGCAAGTCTGAATATTTCAGAGAAGTCATTCCTTCTGGCCACCACCACTGCTGTGGTGCCTCATTGTATCTGATCACAGCAGCTCTTCCAGGCTTTTGAGAACTTTTTGGGCTGAGAATTGACCCGCCAAAGGAGAAGAAAATGATTCTAGGGGGCTCTGTACCCTGAGTATGATTTGCTGTGTCCAGGCTGTCCTACTGCTGTATTGCAAGAGGGAATAATCAATCTGATGATTTGTTGGTTTTTACGAAATTCCCATGGCAAACTTGTCCTCTTTTCTAGTGCCAAGCTGTAGGTCAGGAGAAGATGCTTGGAGATTATGGGATGTGTCCACCTTCCTTTTGGGGAGGGATCTCAGGCTTCTCCTGGAGCTCCATCTAGAGGGGAGGAACATGGGATGGTCATGGAGGCTGGTGGCCTCTCTGGACCATCATGGTTTTGATGTCCCCTTACTCAACCTTCTACCCTGTGGCTTTACTGGCCCTGTGGTCACTCTTGGCCTTGGAGCTGCTTTGCTACTGGAAACCCTTTCTGCAAAGCCAGTAGCTGGGTTTAGCAGGGAGAGCACCATGGCCAAACCCAGTTCCTTTCCACACCACCACTGGGGAAGGGGATTTCTCTACCAAACCCCAAAAGCAGGTGCTGCTCCCTTGGCTAAGGGTGTAGAAACCACACAGTGCTCTGCGGTTGCTTTTGGGGTTGATTTCACAAGAGAACTCATTGTGGTTTGGGCTGGGGCTTTCCTTGAGAGGAGGTCCCAGCTGGACATTCCCCACATCTGCACTGTGGCTCTGTGGGCAAGGTGGCCAGCATCTCCATGGACCTCTTTGCTCTAGCAGAGCTTGCTCCTCCGTCTTCTCCAGCTTTCCTTTTGCCATGCTGACAACAACGCCATCCAGCCCTGTGGCACAGATCATTCCCAGCAGCCATCTGCCAAGCTTCTGAACATCTTAGCCGTAAGCGCTGCAGGAACCTCAAGGTTTCACCACAGAGGCCTTCAGTCCTGGTTCACCTCCTGCCCTTACTGTAGCAAGACATGAAGCCCAGGACCGCAGAGGATGGAGCATCGCGTGGGCTTAGAGTTACCTGCTGCATACGCCAGTGTGCTCCAGCCTTTGGCTTTGGTTTGAAGTCCCCTACATGAAATTAGAATCATAGAACGAATCACAGAATGGTTTGGGTTGGAAGGG
>NW_010338481.1:0-265 GCF_000700745.2 Antrostomus carolinensis
CCGGCTCCTTGGCTCCCCGATTCCCTGGTTCCTTGGTTCCTCATTCCTCAACTCCCCGGTTCCTCGGTTCCTTGGTTCCTGGTTCCTCAATTCTCCGGTTCCTCCATTCCCGGATCCTCAACTCCCCGGTTCTTTGGTTCCCGGTTCCTCAACTCCCCGGTTCTTTGGTTCTCGGTTCTTTGGTTCCTGGTTCCTCAACTTCCCGCTTCCCGGCTCCTTGGCTCCTCAATTCCCTGGTTCCTCGGTTCCTGGTTCCTCCATTCCC
>NW_010338481.1:323-542 GCF_000700745.2 Antrostomus carolinensis
TCCCCTGTTCTTTGGTCCTCGGTTCTTTGGTTCTCGGCTCCTCAATTCCCTGGCTCCTTGGCTCCCCGGTTCCTGGTTCCTCAACTCCCCGGTTCTTTGGTTCCTGGCTCCTTGGCTCCTCGGTTCCCCGGTTCCTCGGCTCTTTGGTTCCCGGTTCCTCAATTCCCCGGTTCCCGGTTCCTCGGCTCTTTGGTTCCCGGTTCCTCAATTCCCCGGTTC
>NW_010338482.1:0-500 GCF_000700745.2 Antrostomus carolinensis
GTACTGTGGGGCTGTGCATGGTGTTGGTTTGTTTTCTGTCCTCAGGGGGTTTCAGCTTGTTTGTTTTCAGTTTTGGTGGGCTGTGTCTGTGTTAGGTGAGTTAGAGTTTTTGTGGTTTTTTATTTTTTACTGGCTGGTAAATTAAGGCTGGAGTGTGTTGTTTTATAAACATGCCTCTTAAATTTTGGTTTATTACTTAAAGCTAGAAACTCTCAGTCGGGTTCTAGCTTTGCAGAACTCCTTGCTCTCCTGATCTCAGTCAAGGTTTCTCTTCTCTGTTCAAGCCTAGTCCAGACACAAGGGTTTTTGGGTGGCCTGTCCCCATGGATGGGTGCTGTGGGGAACCCCCTGAGGGCAGGGACACTTTTCCAGGTTGAGTCAGAGCTCTGGGGCTTTGGTTTTTTGCTGTGGATGTGGAGATGCAGACTGGGACTGGACCATTACTTAGTCTGCCTTAGATTTCTTTCCTCTCCCTGTAGCCATGTATGGAGTGAGGAAGC
>NW_010338483.1:0-258 GCF_000700745.2 Antrostomus carolinensis
TGTGGGGGAGGTAACTTCGGGCCCAAGGGGTAGTCACGCCTGCCAATCCAGCACTGGTCACCTGCAGGGTCCTGAGCCCCCCCAAGCCCCCTGCTCCCCGTGGGTGCCAAATTTGGGCTAAAACCATGAAACCCCTTGGTGATGGCCCTTTGTGGGGCTGCAGGGTGGCAGCTTGCACTGCACAGGGTCCCCCCCAGATCTGAGGACAGAGGGGATGTCCCCCAGCCCTGACAGGAGGAGAAGGGACCCTCCGTGGGG
>NW_010338483.1:290-507 GCF_000700745.2 Antrostomus carolinensis
TGAGCTCCAGGCAGCGACGGCCACGACTCTCCCTCTGCACCCCACTCCCAAACATCCCCCTCAGCTCGGGGGTCACCAACCTGTGACCCCACCACACGCACCAAGACCCCACAGCCGGGTCACACCACCTCCACCGCGGCTACACCCTGTCCAGCTCCAGAGCCAAGGAACGGGGACCAGCTCTGGGTCAGGGGGTGCTGGGACCCCCCCCTCTCCG
>NW_010338484.1:0-243 GCF_000700745.2 Antrostomus carolinensis
ACATCTCGCTGGGTTCTGCTGGGTCCCCGGGTGGGAGCAGCTTTGTCCCCAGCCTGGGCACGGGATGTCACTGTCACGTTCAAAACAATAGAAGGTGTTTGCTCAGCCCTCGGAGTCCCTGCTGCCCGTGTCCCCCCGTGCCGGTGGGCAGCGAGGGGCTGCCTGTGACAGTGCACCCCACCTGGGTACCACTCAGCTGGGGCCACATCCCATCCCTTCCCCTGGGGGGTCTGGTGTCATTTG
>NW_010338485.1:0-21580 GCF_000700745.2 Antrostomus carolinensis
AACCAAACCATTCTATGATTCTATGGATGGAAAGAAGCCAAAACCAAAACTTTCTTGGCAATTACACTGCTTATGAGCTGAAAAGGAGAGATGTTTGTGCTCTGCCGTTTACCTAACCCTCACTCCTGCTTGCCAGCCTATGGGTTTGCCTTCCAGTATGCCTAGTACAACATTTTGCAGCTGCTCAAAGAGAAATTTCCCTCCCCAAATAGCACACAACAGTAGCTGGGAAATTCTGGGAACCAGCAGCTGGGGAGATCAGTGTTGGCAGGCTGAGCTGAAATGCTGAAGCATCTCTCAGCTCAACTGCGCAAAGCCAGATTCCAGGGTTGTTAATCAAGCAGCACTCAATAGGAGCTTTGCCCAATTAAGTAACAGGGAGCTTGGCTCATTCTAGCGAAGGATTATACCACAACAGCAGAAGCCCTTTGATACACAAGACTGAAGTTAGCACCCTCTTTTACTGTGCTGGTAAACTCCCTTTACCTACCTTCACCTCTGCTAGACCCTCTGAAAAGGAGGCTCTAAAGGTAAACTGTGAAGTAATGCTGAAAAAAGCAGGGATGTAGTCAAAAAGGAACATGGAGTATTTGCTTTTTAGTTCTCTTTATCTCAGTTTCTCTGCCTGCCCCCCTTGCACCATGAAAATCCTTCTTCCACTCCTCTCCCCAAATAATTAGACAAAAAACAGTATTTATGTCCACGCTGAAGCATAACTCTAGTATACTTAGGTACACCTCTCCAAAACCTCTGTGTAGCGTCCCAGTCACGTGCAACTTGGATCAGGTTGCTTTTCCACTACTGAGATCTTTCTCTTCCTGCTCCGAGGAGGGTCTCAGCAAAGTTGGCAGCTCAACTGCTGAAGCCTGGTGTGTCTGCTCTTGCTAAAATCCATCTCTAACTCTTTGCAGAATACAGAAACTTAGTTAAGGGAGGGAAGAAATTACTCATTGAAGAAATGAAAATAATAACAAACAAATAAAAAAAAAAAAATCATCCAAGTGAATGGGTAAATTGTTCAGAAAGCATCCCAAGCTGCAGAGGACATAATGAGAAATATCCTAGGCAGGAAAGCATATACTGCAGAAAGAAGTGCTAGTGGTGCCATAGTTTCTCTAATCCCACATTACCCTCTTGGATCCTCGCTTACTGAAAAGATTACTTTTTCTCAAGATCCTGAAGATCTGATCCTGCAAAACAAGACAGAGGGAGGCAGAGAATTGGACCAGGCTGAGTGAGAAAGCAAGTCAATAGTTCTCACAGAAGTAAAATTATTCTTGAGGTTTCTACCACTAGTCACTGAGGAGTTAAGACCTAGAAACATTTATAATCAACTTTATTTTGCAGTGAAATTTATTTAAAACCAGCTCCCAGTACCACTTTTGAAATAATGTCTGACTGCAGAAGGATTTTCAAGCTCCATATTATCAAGAGAAAATGTTTCTTCTTCCCTCCCCCCCTTAAATAAAAAGGCTGCATAACCAGCTAAACACTTAAATCTATTTTCTATTCACACTGATTTTCAGAAACAAGTGCTCCAATGACTTACATTTA
Organism: Antrostomus carolinensis; assembly: GCF_000700745.2. Classification (NCBI taxonomy): domain Eukaryota; kingdom Metazoa; phylum Chordata; class Aves; order Caprimulgiformes; family Caprimulgidae; genus Antrostomus; species Antrostomus carolinensis. The sequence continues at coordinate 1,555 of NW_010338485.1, forward strand.
TACATTGCTTGTGGTCCCACTGAAACCCGTGAGATTAGTCCCATAGTACAGAATTAAGGATGCGCATAAATCTTTGCAGAATCTCAGCCAAAGAGACTGTTTTATTTGGAAACAATAAAGAGACATAGGCTTGTAGTAATTCCATGAGCCAAACTGTGTCCTCAGAAACACAAATTCACTTATCTTTGGGAATGTTCAGTTGCAAAACCCCCCAGGAACACACTGACCCACAGGAAGCAAAGCAGAGACAAGCGAAAACCACGTGCCACTCCACCTGCAGAGAAGGAAGCTGTATTTCATGAAGGAGTTTGTCAATGTAAAGACATAGAGGCACTTTGGTGTAATTTAGATGCATTTTTGACTTTACACTCCAGTCAAACATAATCCTCTCTGGTCTCTCTTTCTGCCATGTAACATTTGTTCTTCCATGGTTCTCATTGCTATGGGGGTCACATATCAGGAATGTATCTAGATAGGTTTGAGAAGCACGTGCAACTTTTTATAAAGAATAATGGATAGCCTACATTATTCATAACATAACTGATTTAATTTGCATTATGCTTTACTTTCCAGATTTTTAAACAAGGACATCCTAATAGAACTGTACAGGTATATTTCTTCTGAGATTCATGCTCTACACTAGAATTAGATGTATTCAACAAAAATCATTATTAAAATTAGCATTAGACATTGTTAGATTGTCGCTTGAAATAACATGGTTAAAATATTTTCTACAACACCTGCATCTTCTATTTCTGTAACACAGAGAATAGATATAAAACTTTAAAATAATGACAAGGACAAAAAATAAGATGTCAGGAAAACAAAAAGAATACACTCCTAAAAGCTCTTGTAATGTAATGTTTGAAAACAAAAAAAAGCCTCCGAGTTACCCCAAACCATGTGTGAAACAATAAAATGGAAGGGAAAAAATCCTTAAACAAACCCAACAACAAAACAGCTGGGGCAATGGAGAGTGGCTTGGAGCAGATAAAAGTTGATTTTCTCCCTTAAAATTCATAACCATGTTTTTCTTCCCCAGAGATATTATTCATGTTCAGTGGCTTCACAACATTTCCTTTAGAAAAAGAAAACTTTGCATGTAAACACAGTTGCATTTGTCACTGTCCATATTGCGACTTGACTAATTCAGGTGGGTAAATCTGTTTTAGAGACTATCATTGACAATCCACTGAGAAGAAAACACTGATCATCATCTTGAACCAAAACCTGACATGATCTTTTGCCTCTTCTTTTGGAAAATACCCCAACAAACTAAACCTCAAACCAAACAACCCACCATGGAAATTACAGGACCCCCCCAAACAAAAAACTAGAGCTGACTGGATTCTTAATTCTAGATACCTGAAAATCTGTTCTCTTCCTCATATTAATGTAGAACTTTCCTCAAAGGACAAAGCAGAAGAAGGGAGTTATCTTACTAGGCATTCTCACTCACTCCTGTTGTCTTTCAAGAACTGCTGTTTCAAAAGACTGGCAAGTATTTTTTTTTTTTCTTTCCTTGCATTCACAAGACAATATTAGAAGTTGTTTAAACCCAGTTCAGCCAACTGGAAATGACCCATCAACATCAGCATCACAGAATCAGGCCCTGAGACCCTGTTCAGAAGCGGTGAAGAAAAAAAAAAAGAGACTCCTTTAAAATCATCCAAGGAAAAAATGAGTAAAAACAGGCATTCATGAAATGTTATTGTCCAAGATAGAATAGTAGAGGCTGAGGAGAACAAACAATATAAATAGAGAACATGTTTCTCCTTGCCTGCTTCACAATAGCTAAGATTCTTTAAAAAAAGAATAGGTAGAAAGATAAGACATGCATGCCTGATACTGAAGAAAAGACTGTTTGTACCCAGCACACTGGATAAATTGTTCAAGAACAGTTCAGCCATGTCAAAAAATGACCCTCTCATGCTGCCAAGGTCAGTCAGACCCGTAGTCAGTGTTAGTCAGAAAGGTCATCACCACTTGCATATTTAAAATATATTCACCTGATTTCTCCAAGGACTTCACAAACTTAGTACAGACCAGTTGTGTAGGGGATTTTAGCTGTGGTATGGTTGGCAGGTGTTTTACTGATGGATTCAGAGCTGTAGGCAATATTCAGCCCAGTGCTGAAGACTATCAGAAAGCCTATATGCTGCTGCAAACCCCAATTATAGACCTAAGCAGGACCATGACAGGTATGTGCTGGGTGTACGTATGAGGTCTGCTTGCTCGCTCACACACATACACATCACTGTGTGACACTAATAATCAACTACCCAGCTGGGACTGTTGCTGTATAGCCAACACAAGAGCTTTTATGTGCCAACCAAACCCACTGAATCTCTGTATATTTTTTAATACCAAGAAAGAAAAGGAGAGGTCTGACCCCTACACTCCTAATTCCTGGTTAAAGTTCCACTTCATTCCTAGTGTTCAAGACAACATTAGTTTTGATCTCAGCCTGATCTCTGGAAGACCTTCTAATGTTTAACATAGCAAGGAAAAAAATTCACATAAGCCTATTCCCATGGAAACTTATTGTACAGGTGCATCCTGAGAAATAGTCTATTTGAACAGGGAAAACAACAACAATGCATTAAGATGTAAATTAAATGCATGATGCTAGTTAGTCTTCCACTCAAGCAATTCCCATTGTTATTTTGGTTTACTGATCATCAGAGGAATGCTGAAAAGCAGCAGCTTTTAAACATCTGCTAATCAATTATATGATTTCTCTAATTCCATAGTTTTATTTTAAAATCCTGATTTCAGAAGAAATTTTAGGGTAAATTTATATCTAAAATTGCCTATCCTTGCATTGAAAACATGTGGAGCTAATCATGGCAAAAATTAGATAAATTGCTTTGTAGTCCTTACCTGTGTGTGTAGAGAGTTAAAAAAAAAATTCAAAAGGAACAGTTGAAATATCCAGTGGGATTTACTTCATGGAATCTCTTTCTTTCCAAACTTATAAGCTGCTCTTTTGAGAAAGATGCCTTGCAGAATATACAAAGAAGAAAAGGTTGAGCTGGAATGCCTCACATGCAATGGGAAAGAAACAGCATTCTGCTATACCATGATCCCCAACATTACTTCATAACAACTCTGGCAAAGACTCTCCCAGTTCTTGTAGAATTGTTGCCTTCAGACAATAAGGTTTGTTTCTGTGGTTGTCTTATTTTTCTAAAGGAGACCTATGTGTAACTATACCCACACATCCATTGTAGACTCTGACTAGGCAGGATCCCTGTGCAGCACGGAGGAAAACTCAGAGCAGGCAATGGAATTATGCTATTTTAAACTTGCAGTAGCTTTGTCCCATGATGTCTAGTCAACAGATATGCATCAGTGCTAATTGGCTGTCTGGTCTCATCTGTCCACAGTTGAAAGATAAACGTGTGAAACAAACTCCTCTAGGTTTTAGGGCCAGAATAAAGTTCAATTCATTGCCATGTGGGTTTTTTCCAGTATTTTCAGAACCTGAATACTGAGTAGATTTCTGCAGAACCCTTTTAGGGACAGGGTGGTCATTGTGAGGGGGAAAAAAAACTTCCAAAGGAAGTTGGTTTTTTTCCCCCACAATGAACACACTGTCCCCTCCTCTAGAAAAATAATAAAATAGTAATAATTTAAAAATCACCCTGGAAATCATAGATCAATATTTTCTCTTTTGCATTCCACAGTATGCCAGCAGTTCATGACATTACAGTGGCTGAGGTGAGAGGGTAACAGCATATCCAGCACCCAACAGAGAAACAAAGGGAATGGAGAGGGAAGAGAGAAGAACCTTTTCTTCAATGACCAACAACAACAGAAATCAAAGTGAAATGAAATCAAAATGTGCTTGGAACCTCTAATATTTGCAATTGTTGCAGAACCCAAGTACTCCTCTGCTGAAGCCAGGACTTCTTGATTTTCCAGATTTTCTATTAACTGCACCTGCCAATGATTTCTCACTAAGAAAGTTTTTGTTTACATACTGGAACTAAAGTGACTGTACAGTGCAATTACTCTCCTACCTCAAGAGTGGTCTAGCAGAGTTCAAGACAGGAACAAGCAGTGCTGAGACTCCCTATACCTTTCTCATGGCCATTTCATCAGACACATGCTGAAAGCACTTTCGCCTGCTGTTAGAGCACAACGATGCAGAAGGTGCTTAACATCCAACACTTGTGCTCCCGTGCTGCATGCACACAGTTCTTGTTTATTTGAACAAGGATTTCTAACTTAAAGCTTTAAAGCCAGCCTGTGCCACTGTCTGTGCCCAAGCTAGGACACACAGTTCTCTGTACCACAGAGCTGCAGCAGCTGTCTCAGCTAGGACAGGTATTATCCAATTGCAGGAGTCCTTTTTGTGCTACCCTTCCTACCTCCTCTCCTCCCAACATTTGTGGGCACACAGCTGTGAGTGACCCTCACTGAACATGTGCTGAGGTAGGAAAGGCAAAAAGAGGTGCTGCGGGAGGACCTGACAGCCACCTGCCCGTATCAACATGGCAGGAATCGAGGAGATGGAGCCACATTCTCGCATTGGTGTATGGCAGGATGAGACACAAGGGCTGAAAGTTGAAACAAAACAAGAGGGTTTCAGGCTGGATATAAGGAGCACTTTTTGCCTCATGAGGGCAGGTAGGCAGTGGAAGAGGCCGTCCAGAAAGGGTGTGAAGGCTCCATCACTAGAGGCTTTCGAGAGCTATTGAGACAAAGCCTGGAGCAGCTTGGTCCAATGTGACAAGTGACCCTACTTTGACCTGGAGGTTGGACTAGAGACCTCTTGACATCCCTTCCAAGCTAAATCCCCCTATGGTCTTTTGAAAGGAAGTAAGTAAATTCAACACTTTGGTTTCTATGAACACCTGCCCTCACTCTGGTGCATCAGAGCTGTGATCACAAGAGAAAGCAGACATTTCCTTCTTCAAAGTACTCCCACTCATGAATGCCTTGTAAAGGCAAAGGCTTAGATGCTCCCTGGCCCCTCAGCACAGGGAGCACACTGGGAGCTTTCAGAAGACCAGGTCGTGCCATTTTGAAACATGGGGAAGCTCAGGCTGGCTGCTATCAGATGCATGCTGGCCTCTCTGTATCTCAGTGCAAGATCTTCTTCTTGTAACTGGCAGGCAGTTAGTCATTTGTTGCTGACAAAACAGAACCTATACTGGTTACAAGCAAAAGCCTCAAAGGCTTAATTATTCAATGGAGAGATTCTCAATAAACACCTTGTAACACAGTAAAAATGCATTTTTTGGACACCTTTGCAATACCAATATTTAATAACGGCCTTCAGAGGAAAGATACTTGCAAGCCTACATACCGTTTCAATTAAGATATAAACAGACATAAAACTATTTAAGCAGAAAATACAATGTATTTTTGAACAGCTTATAATTTAAGATAATAAAACTGAGAGTGACTGTGGGGCTCACAGCCTGTCACTTGTTTGAATTCAAATAGATGTTAACAAAATTGACTGGCTCAATTCAGTCAGTCTCATGCTATTCCACATCTGCCTTACAGAGACCACCCCTGTACTTCATATCCTTGCCATGATTCTCCACAGAAAACCTAGAAACCAAAAAGCCAAAAGGCAAAGTGGTTTCAGAAGCAGATCAAGGCTGAAACAAAACCATAAGACTGTCCAGGGAGACCTGAATTAATTTTCCATCCACTTTATTTATTCGGTGGATGAACACAGTCTTCATTTTCCAGAGAGGTGGATTTTGAACACAAACATGTTTTTTGGTAAACCTCAAAATAAGTGAAGAGGCTTTCCACAGCTCAGGCCAGAATAATATAATATTTTATACTTCAGACTTTGAAAGTTCTCATTAGAAACCATCTTTTTAGAGCCACAGATCAATGTCATTATTACCATGCCACAACTATTACCGTTGTGACTCTTCATTCTCACATATATGTAACAAATGTATTTTTAAGAGGAGGAGGTGGAAGCGATCCCATACAAGCAAATGACATAATCATCAGTTACCTTCAGGGGATGTATTAGTAATTTCTCAAAAACCAAACAAAAAAACCCAGTATCACTACATCCATAGCATGAGGGATAGTTGCAGGGAGGTAGGTTGCCTACCAACACCCAGTGGGTGGTCAACAGCATTTGAACTTCCCCCAGCAGCACAGAGGGCTCTGGGGGTGCAGCTGGCTTCAGCCTCCCTGGCTGGAGGCATTGGGTGCTGGAGGCTGCTGGGGGCTGCCAGTCTAGTACCTGCACCCGGACTGCTGGGGTCTGAGCCGGCTCCATAAAACTCAACCAGATACAACCAAGCTTTTCAGATATACACCTGGGGATCATGCAGAGCAGCGCGACTATGTAACCGAGTTAGGTGTAACATTTCTCATCCTAATACCTTTCAGGATGAGAAAATGACTGCTCATTATGCTAAGTAATGCCTTATATCAGCATGTAAATAACTTTTCTTTGTAAGCAATCACCAAAGCATTCTCAACAGAAAATTAATATATCTGATTTGTTTATGTATTCATCCTAAATTAGGGCAGAAAGATTTTAAACTGAAACTAGATATGAAAGTGTGTCACTTATTTTTTTCTGATTTATGTGTTAGGACCCATATATATTCATACTTACACACACAGTGTTACATACTCTGTCTCTGTGATGGGCTGAATCAGATAAGATGTTAAATATACAGTTCTGTGCTGTATGTTCCAAGAGGTTTCACTCATCTCCCTATTTCTGACAGCCATAGTTTTGGTGGGAAATTAAAAGTTAATTTTGGTTTTTTGTCCTTTTGTCTTCTTCCTTATCAGTAGTGCTTCTGAGGCATGCTAAAGTATGCTGAAAGTGACCTTCAGTTTATTCATATCATCCTGACACAAGTGATTTAGCCTCCATACTTGTAGGAGTAAACATAAGAAACACCCACTGCCTGACAAATATTTCATCAGAATTCAGCCACACATTTGCTCCCAGGCGTAGAGGGGAGGGTATGTTAGATGATGACCTCATTTAGTAAGGCATCATCATTTAAGTTCACCACTATTATATGCACACTAGTATTAGCTTTTGCACTCTCAACCCCTATCTTCTTGTCTCCCTTAGAAGGTTGCCATGTTTTGTGGCCTATTCTACACGCAGCTGTCACACACTAATGTTGCGGTGCTGCGATTTCAAAGAAGGATACAGATCTTGAACCAAACCTGATTAGGACAAGAACTTTCCCATTTCTCAAAACTACTTGTCTGAGCAAGCAGACACGCAAATTTTGAGTGCTTAAACATGTAGACGTTAGACAAATTACATAGGAAAGACTGCAACCCCACAAACACCACCCTGCAGAGAACATGTTGATGCATGCCGTGCACCCAGCTCTGCTGGGGCTTGTATTTTTTGGGACAGTAGTGGTACCACTGCTTGTAATGCTCAAAAGCTCTGGGCCATTAAATCCAGCAAGGTGACCTCTGCACTCATCTCTATTCCCACATGGCAGCCCTTTGTTGGACTGGAGCTTGGAGGGCAGTTGAAAGAATTTTTAATATGTTAATCAGTTGTGACTTGTAGATTTCAAGGCCTGTACAGTGAGGCAATGGTGGTAGCTTAATTGATACAAAGCAAATGTGAAAAGCAACAGAGATGAAAAAATGATGGAGATAAGGGCTTTAGTCACTGACTGGGGAAAAAAAAATCTTAAAAAAGGAAACAAAAATCTGGGATGTAGGAATCAGCTGAGTCAAATAGACTCTTGAAGCAACTTCTGAAAGATGTTAACACTCAGAGTATCAGAGAGTATATTCTGAGTTTTACCAGACAGAAGTCACAGGATTAAGAAAGGCAATTTCAGCAATACCATGTCACCCAGATCTGGGCTGGAAAACCATGTTAAAAACCAAAAGACTATTGTAGCAGACACAGCAAAGGCCATGAGTGCTTAATGAGTGCTTTAGTATAGTATGGAAAAAATAAAGTGCCTATAAAAAATAATAATAAAAGACAACCTCAGAGCTACCTAATACAAGAGAAGCTCAAGACCGTTCTCAAACAGCAACCAAATGAAAATTCAGCTTTGACTGCAGATGACACCCCCACAAACCTTTATCTGGCAATGGTCATTTAATGTAAGTGCACACCAGTATGTGCACTCCTGGGCAGAGCATTGCTGCAGCATTCACCCGGACAGCACCAAAATGAACACATTTTTGAAAGGAGTTTATCATGCTCACAAGAGAATGGGCAACAGCTAATTCTTCCATTCGGTTTGGTGATTTAGTATGCTGCTTACAGCTGCCCACGTGCCGTTATTTCCATGCATTACCTTCCCTGCTGACTCCACAGCAGATAAGGAACTAAACCAGCTGGAAGTGTCTGCTTGCTCCTAGCTCAGCAAGAGTGCCCCAGATGGCTCCCTGGACATGGAGTCAAAACTTACAGATTTGACCCACTGTCCATTTCAGTCTATCTCCTCTTTGCTAAGAGTATCTCCCATCTTCTGGTGAGAGCTTTGACAGAGAGTGCAGAGTTTAAGTGTCTTTCGAAAACACCTCGTCATGTAGTGCCTTTCTATCACATACAATGGAAAAGAAAAATCCCCTAAATTTATGTGAACCTCTCTTTCTGACTCACATTTACCCACTCCTAAGCCTTTGCATGCTGTTGTAGTTTTTGACAAACTGTTTTCATTTCACATCAGATCCATGTTTTGACTCAACACTAACAGAAGAAAAGGTCACAGTAACATGACCTGGCTACTTAGCCTTTTAAAGGAGATTTCTCATTGAATTTCGGGGGGGGGGGAATGTTAGGGTCACACATTGGTCATTAAAAAACCCCAAAATCCTCCAAAGAGCAGGTAACTATTGGTGACCAGTTACAACAAAACTGATATAAGAAGAATCAGATGACTTCAACTTACACTTAGTTTAGCACATTTTGAATAAAGATCTGCCATACGAGGGAGAACCTTTCAGTGCAAAATGCATTAACTATTTTATCATTCAACAATATTACATGTGGGGTTTTCCCCTTATTATCAAGGAAAAAGACAAGCTTGCAAAAAACATATTTTGAAGAGGCTATACCTACCACAGCCACCTCATCTAGCATGGTGAGAACAGGATTCAAGACCTGGCCATGTATATACAGCAATGAGGAACACAAGCAACTTCATGAACTTAAAGATCCCACTTCAATGAGACTGCACAACTGCTTAAAGTATTTGAAGGACCCAAGGCTAAATCTGCTGATCCCTAGAAAACCTGAACTTTTTAGTGGCAAAGCCTCCCTGTTACTATTGTGACATCAATATTTATAAAGAAAGAAAAAGTCCTAGTAACAAACACAATAGACATGTAAATGCCAATTCAGACAGTGTAAGCACATACTTCAATCCTGCTGCAAGTGTTTCAGGCCCACCAATGTATCAGGTGAGGAGGACCTCAGCCTATGAAGGTACTTCCCTGAATCGGGGCACAGAACATGCACACAGAGACACTTTGCATTTCGACACACAGCTGCTCTGGGGACACTGCTGTCCTTGCATGTCAGTCCCCATCAACACAGAAAGGTCTTCTACAGTAACAGAACCTTCCAGAAAAAGAAAAGAAGTTGGAGTTTGGGGATTTTTTCTTTGTTTGTTTTTTAAAACTGAAACCTAATCTAGACTTGTGTACTTGAACCAGAATCCATTTCCTACTAATCCAGTCAGGGATCAAAAACATAGCCTGCAACTAATCTGTGTAATTTAACTTGTAGCTTTAGTTTTGAATATTATATTCCTACAACAAATGACTTTTTTCAGAAACTATTTAGCAAACCATGCTACGTAGCACATAAATCAAACAGAAATGGAAGCAAAACTAATGAAGGACTAATAGCCAGCAAATTAGTCACTGAGCTCTATACAATGCCTTCTCTCTCACCGACACAAGGCGTTACATCAGAATAATGGTGACAGTTTTTTTCTCCGCCTTGCTTTTGTTTTTCCTTTAAAGGGAGGGGTTTGCTTGATATATCATCATCTCACTAGTAAAAACATCTTTAATTAAATTGTATATACACTTTATGCATACACATATATAAAATATAAGCACACACAAACACTCTGTATTTCCACCTCCATTTTGAAGACATCATCTACAAATTCACATTTTGCAAACACTTTAATTTCTGAATGGTTTCTCCTCTCTTTCTGCCAGTTTCCTGCAGGGTTTTTGTTTTGTGAAGGGCCAATACAGCAGCAAAGGCAATAGTTTGGAATATTTTGACAGATATATAACAGTTAAATCCAACTGAATTGTGTTTAAAAAAAAAAAAAAATAATATCAACTCCCTTAGGAATTACTTTTTAAAATTTAGATTCAAATGTGAAAGAGCAGAATAAATTATATCAATAACTCATCTAATACATTAAAAAAATCAGCTACCCTTATTGAAAAATAATATTTTGTAATAGATTAAAAATTCCAACCATCCTTATTAATGTTTTTATTCCATCTACCCAGTTTTTCCTCTTCCTTCTGTATTTCTTCTGCTTGCTTTACACACTGAGACTCTGCTTCTTTTCCTCCTTGCTGACCTACCCTACATACGTCCATGCATTAAATATTTCTTTTCTTAAAAGCCTTCTCTTCTTGCTTCCCTCTTTCTTTCTTTTGAACTGTTTTTGGCACATTTTCCTAGGCTCCGTCTTCTCGTCACTCACAGTTTAGGAACTACACTGCATAGGATGGTTTTCAGACTCCTACTCCTACCCCACGTGGCACCACAGAGCAGGTGGTCCCTGCAGGGTTCCCTGGCATGCTGCATTCAGCACACCAGGTTGGCTTTTGGGTCAGGAACACCACCTTTACACACTGGTTTCCTTCAATACATGGGTAGGGAAGGAGCCCTTCTCCTTGACCCAAACAAGCAGAGGAGCACTGTGAGAGATGATGTTGTGGGCTGCCCTGGCCTGCAGGCACAAGAGTTCAGTCTCACCCTCCAATTGCAAGACTTACTTATTCTTCTAGTCCTTGCCCTGTCTTAGCTCTGGTTTAATTTTGTCTTCACACAGGAGTTGTTCTACACCTCATGGATCATCTCACAAAAAGGCACAGGCCCTAGTAGCAGCTTCAAGCTGCAAGCCCTCTGTGATTATATGACTCTGCAGAGACACAGGGACCACCCTTCCTTGGCCCCTTGGACGGGGACTTGTCTCTCCCATGATCACATATCTCTAAAACATGGGGATTTCAGCAACTTGTTAAGTTGCATGCTCAGAAAGGGGGGCTGTGTGATCATGGCCACATCTGAGCTCCGGGACTACAAACACCACCAGCGTTCAGACACAATCTCTGCTCTGTGGGGATACAGAGAAGCCAAAGCTGGCACTTGTGTAAGGTGAATCCTTGTGGAGCCTTGCTAGTTTGCAAAAGGTTGTCTGGAACCAGGCAGAGGAGGTAAACCCCTCTGCTTCAGGTTGACCAGAATTAAGTATTCTGTTTTTAAATCCAGCCCTCCCAGTAAAAGCTCTTGTATACTTGTGAATGCCACCACCATTCTGCTGGCCACACTGGCTTTGTAGGCAACAGCCTCAAGTGCCAGTTTTCACAAACAGACACATAAACTCAGGTGCACTGAGCCAGAGGGCTGTCCTCATGATCAGCCTCGTACAAGCCCTGCTAGTTTGTCTATTTATGGTATGTCCAAGTAACCTGGCAGCTAAGCGGAGAGGAGAAAATGCTGCAGACCAGAGCAGATCAGACAGCAGTTCTTGTAAGACATAACCACAAGACTGTATGTCACATCCTCCCCTGGTTACTGCCATGACCCATTTATGATTTCTACCTGAAACTGTACAATGTGAAAAAGTTTTATTAACATACCCAAACTACACTCTTCAAAGATCTTACACTAGCACTAACGGAAAACAAGAACATAAAGGCAGGCCAGAAAATGGCAAAAAAACTATTTAAACTAAAATAGAAAAACAAATCTCATTGAAGTTAGCATTGTAAAATACATTGCACTGAGCCAGTCTAAGACGAATGCACTCAGCTCACAGAGTGCCTCAAGCAACTTCAAAGGGGAAAAAAATAACACATTTAAAGTGTACACAGAAGCAGCTCAAGGTTTGTCATCAGCACAGAAAACTGAAGAGTGAGAGAACACAGGATGGATGGCAGCAGAGGTCAGTCTGTCCTGGGCAGGTGTAGGTCACCACTGTGTTTTGCAACCTGGGGCTGTGGCTCTCAGCCTTCTCATTCCCTTCGTGTCTTACTAAGCCTCATAAATCCACCCTGACGCCCCACAGCAAGCGTGCTCCCCTCACCCAGCTGGCTGCCAGCGCTGTATTTCAAAGCAGGCAGCACTGCTGCAGTGGCTTTTTGGGGGGTGGTTGTGGTGCTCCAGCAGCCTGCTGCCTTAAGCACGGTGCATCAGTTTTAGTGTTTTAATTCAGGTTAACTAGTCTCCCAGTTGCCCACATTTAGTGCATATTACTTCATATTGTGAGGCAGTCTCATCGAGTAAGAGAAGTGGACTGTTTTTAAACAAAGTTTAAATAGAGCATGTGTTCCAGAGGCTCACCTGGTGTGCTCCAACTGCTAGCAGGAGCTCAGCCTGCTAGCTAGTCCAAAGCAAAAACCCTCACAGTGCACACAGTGGGACACTGGCGCCTCAGCACTACTTGTTTTCTACAGATCCACTCCTATTGCACTGCACCACTTCCCTAAATCCAAAGTTTGGGGTCCCCAGTATATATATAGTAAGACAATGTCACAGACATTCCTCGTACTTCACCCTGATTCAGTTAGAGGAGAACCCACTCTCTTCTTGCGTACAACAATGCAATGACTAGGAGAATTTGCACTAGAATCAAAACCAGGGGTCGGAAGGCAGATGCGTCTCAGGAGGGAAAGAAATATCCTAGAGCTTTCAAGTTCTCACCAGCTTACTGACTTAAAGTTGCATTTCTTCCTCTTCTTATATGTACCAACAGTCTCATCAAGAGAATATTAAACATGCTACTATTATTTAATTTTTTTTCTGTGGCCATTTCCCACAGGGGATGCACGATCTGCCATCCAGATGCTTTCGTAAAGGACAGAACTGTAGTGGCCGATTTCTGTAAGAATCAGCACCGGTGACCAAAGAGGTCATCACTAGCATTTGTGAACAAAAAGTGAGAAAGTGCTCAGATTTGCCTTCTTGGAGATCTCCTGGAAACAACCAAAGTCTAAGATTATAGTGAGGTTTTATCTTTTTTTCAGGATTGACCTTCTCCCCATGAAGCAGCTGAAGAAACTCATCTCTCTTGATCAGATATAAAATTTGAGAAAGACACAGCATGTAGAGCCTAAGGTGCCAAAGGTCCCAGGCTGTTCCTACAGCCTGGGGTCCTCCTTCCTAAGCAGATGTGTCAGACTGGCCCTCCCTGCCTCAAGTAGCTACAGGCCTTCGGACACGAAGAGGAGATACTCTAACATTGATCAGCCCCTGTTTCTGCCTCTCTTACTAGGAAAAGGGATTAACTGGTGGGATAATCAGACATTGTGTACTCTTCTATAGAGCATGCAGAAAAAGATTAAGGTCAAGATTTTAGTAAGTGGGAACCTAAAGTTAGTAAGCCCATACTGAAGCACTTAAATAAGTGTCCTGATTTTTTTTTTCTTTTTTTAAATCACTGACCTCCCTGTTGCTCCCAGAGGCTTGACTGTTGCTCTGTGAATGCATACCCTCTGATAATCCAACCTTTATGCCTTGAGCCAGGATTAAAAGTGTTATTGGAGTAAGAAAATCATCCTAAGGAAGAATTAAAAGTTTGGAAAGTGTTAAGAATAGACAAAGGCATTCCTATAGTACCAAGTCAAAACTCCAAGCAAAGCAAAAGAGCAAGGAGAAGGAACAGTGCAATATTAAATGCAGATGCTGCTTCTATTTGCAGTTTAATAATTCAAGACCTATATTTATTTATTCATACTAATTGACTGACGAAGTTATGCTGTGGAATAGCTGAAGAGAAACTAATTGCTGTCTCATTTTATTTTAATAGTATATTAAAAGGCAGGCTAGACTGGAGACCTCTTCTCAACTTGTGCTGATGTTATCTGCCCTGAGACACTGGCAGCTGTCCAGGGACTTGCCTACACTGATATTTAGGACTAACCTTAGGAGTCAGATTAGGTGATTATGCCTCTGGCTATAATGGACCACAAATGCAAAGCTCATTTCTTTTGAGATCAATCTTTCCTCCTTTCCATTTATTTTTTCCACTTAGGTTCTGTTATCATTTGCTCAGCCTGTGCAAAGGGGCCTTAAAGTGGATGTAAATGAATTTCGTAAAACCCACACAGGACCCTTTAATACTATTGGAGTAATTGGGGCTTAACTGCAGTGAATCCTGAAGCACACTGTCTAAATACAGGCATTCCCAAGCATTTCTACAGTCTCATAATTAACACTCCCACAAGTGAAATGAGACAAAAACCCATGCAATACCTGTTTTGCTGTAGAGTCCTCTGTCAGTTCCCGATCTTTCAGCGTTTTCTCTACACAGTTTCCATACTCTCCTGATAACTAAATTGATGGCTCTCCCTTGGGCACAAAGAGCCCTTCCTCTTCTCCCTCACCATCCTCAGATCTGGGAGCCATCATCAGACCCCTCCCTCTCTCCCACCCCAGCCCAACTCCGGCATGCACCCAGCCTCTTTCATTATCAGGAAGGCCGCTGCTATGGCGAAGGATGGAGACTGCGGGCACAGCTGCTCTTCTGCTCCCACCCAGGCCAGGGCCATGAACTGCCCTCCCCGCAGGTGTCACCCCTGCTGCCGTGGCACAACGGGGAGCAGGGTGGCAGGCAGCACGGCAGAGGCACGTGTACTGCGCCACAGATCTCAACAGTGTAACAAACAAGCCAAACCAAAAATTTGTTGGTATTCTGCTATCTCATCCCATGTACATTTGTAGTTGCAGTATTACAGATACACCCTCCAAAGTGCCAGAGAAGACTCACCTCCCTAACCAGAACAGCATCAGTAGCACACAGTAGGACATGACAGTCCCCACATATTTGGAGCCCAGTGTATAGGTTTGGTTCATCCTATATAACTAGACAACAAGCCACTGAACCGAAGCCCTGGCAATTTACATACCCTCTGCATAGATACAAATAAGCTCAGAAGGTGAAAGGCAACTGAAAAGCAGGTCCT
This sequence comes from Antrostomus carolinensis, assembly GCF_000700745.2. Taxonomy (NCBI): domain Eukaryota; kingdom Metazoa; phylum Chordata; class Aves; order Caprimulgiformes; family Caprimulgidae; genus Antrostomus; species Antrostomus carolinensis. The sequence goes on from NW_010338485.1 coordinate 16,720, forward strand.
TTGAGTGCAGATCCTTTCATCTTCCACTCTGCTGCTAAAGACAGATGTAAAAGCGGTTTACAATCCAAGTTGTGCACATTCCTCCTTTGAAGCTCTACCTTTCTCCCAGCCCAAACTTTACAATTTAGCTCTCTCATTACCTCGTAAGGTCTGCTCCTCCCTTCAGCCTTTAGTTCCTCTGCAGAGCAGCAAGGAGTTTCCCTCCCTTCCCAGGAATCTTAATTAAATTTTTTCCGTGTATTTGTTTCCCTCACCCCTTCAGACATAGCAATACCTTCAGTTAGGTTTGTTTCAATGCTTTCAAAGTTATCTTCAATTGCATTTTTATTTTTTATAGGTTACCATCTGACCTTCATAAAAAACAAAGCTTACCAGAATTTGAGCATCCATATCACCTGTGCAGCATAACATGCAGAACTAAACCTGTACTTTGTTATTTTTGACAGAGATGGCTGGTTTGAACTATGTTGATTCTATACTTACAAAAGTCTAGCCATGACTTTCATCTCCCTATACATATTTGCATAATGTCAAATCTTCCTATCATCTTTCCAGCCCTATTACTTCACCATCTGGGCCAAAAGACTTCCCTGGTTCTTCATTGCTGTTTGATTTCCAAGGCCAACTGATTCACGTCAATCAAAAAGATAACTTCACTAGGACTGTCTCTCATAATTTAAAAATGCAGGGACCTCTTCCTTTTTGAGGTCCAAATAGGACTTGAGGGAGGATGGATGTGCATGTGCTAAGCATGATCCATGGCTCTGAATTTGAGCTTGCTCACTCAGCAGCAGCTCAGAGAGCAGGCAGAACAAATGCAGGACAGCCTGTACTCCTTCATGTAATCTTGCTTTCACACATACCTTATCATTCCTTTGTTTTTAGGCAAGTCTTGCTTTTCTCCTTCGACCTCAGGAAACCTTAGCAGCCTTCCCCTGGACTTGCTCTGATCAGAGAGGAGTGTTGCCACCTCCTGCCCCCGGGGCGCCATGATATCACCCCTCTGATACCAACGATGGGGTGGAAAGTCTGGAAACGCATGTGGGAGGCAAATAACTAACCTAAAATCCCTCCTGCCTGCACCTTCTGCTGGAAGTCCCAGCAACAGCTCACTCCCCAGGACCCCAAATGACTCCTGAGTGGGGCTGGGGGCTGCAGACCAGCTTTGTGCCCTCCCCCTGCGTTCTCTGCCCAGTCTTCCCACACTGCAACTGATAAATGAGGCCTCCCAAAGTCCCAGTAAAATCAGCCAATAAAAAGAAGTAATTAGGGGTATATTCACTAACAGAAAGCAAATCACAAATTACCCCCAATTCAGCATTTGAAAACAAGATAATTTGTGGCATAGCAGATTGCCACCATAGTAATCCAGAGCCTGTAAACACTTGTTAGTTGTCCATGGGCAAATGCAAATCTGTACCACTGTAGCTGTTTATTTAGGTAAAGGTGATCACCAGTTATCAGATGCTAATATCTGAACGGTGCCACTAGCACTGTTTCCTGAATGCTTTCCCTGCTAACTGTAATCTGAATGTTGCCTGCACCTTCAGTAGTCCTAGGACTGGGACTTTGGGGAGTTCTTTTATAAACCAAAATTAGGTGCTATCATAATAAAATGGAATTTCACAGGGAGAAATTAGTAGTAGCAGATCTGATTAACCTGGCCTTTGTTCCAGTAACCTGTTGACTGTATTATTAATGATTTAAAAAAAAAAAATCAAAGTTAGAAATCAATATTTTATGACTTGGTGACATCAAGCATCTTCAAACAGCTCTTCCAGCACCTCATTCCCAAATCAGGAAATTTCAAGGGCCAACTGGTTCCAGGGTGGCATCTCAGCACTGTGATAAATTGCAAAACCGCTCATCAAGAGCGAATCTCTACAGAGTGCCTAACTTTCCAAATCGAGTCCCTGGAGGTGAAGTCTGGATACACAGGGGCCTAGGCAAAAGTTTCACCACGAGGGTTTTGGATTGGCAGCTGTGCAAACATATACGTTTTCCTTTAAAGAAGACTGGTGAGAACCAAGACAACATAGGATTCTGCGAGGCAATGTGACAAAAACATGAAGAGGATAATCATGTTTGTTCAGTAAAATAGATATTATTAGCTTATGAACATAACGAGGTATGAATCAAAAGCTGCTTACTGAAGGCTTTGGTACTCATGATGAAAACAGCACAGCAACAATGCCGTTGAAGGCATTTTCGAGCAACCACTCCATGCCCTCACCCATGCACTGCCCATGTCTGGAGAACAGAAGATTCCAACTTTGCTGCCAACAAACTGATAAACGAAGAACTGGTTCCTGCTCATTCTACAGAACCACAATTGGGCCCACCATTGTAAGTCTGAGAACAGTAGTGCTTGCTTATGTTTTCACTATTTAGGCTTCATGGAAAATCTTCCATGACACTCAGGGGATACAGGAACATTAGAATTATGTTTTAAGTTATGATTTAATCACAGTGAGATACACACGTGGCATACGCATTTGCAGAAGTAATGGTCCATGAGAAAACGTCTCCTGTGTAAGTCCTTAAAAGGCTGGATAAATTATTTCAGTGTCAGAGGTTCTGACACACCGTTATCTCCAGAAATGGTGTGAGTGGAGTGATGGGCAGGAGGGTCATAAACAAGACAAGAGTAAAGGTCACATCCTGCCGTAACAAGTGCTACCTAGCGAGACAATGCAATACACTTACCTTTTTAAAATAAATTTCTCATTTTCTTGCTTGATACCAGTTTTAATACGTTTGTAAACCTGAAGAAGCTGAAGTAGCCCATTCTAGAGAACATTAAAATAATTTCACTGCTTGCACGATTTCTTGATAAAGCATATAGTTAATATTTTGGGTCTCATCTCAACATTGGCTCCAGAACAGTTCAAACCTGATAAATGTGTATTTCTTCTTTTTCAGGGCATGCAATGCAACTGATCCCACCTAGAAGCATCTCAGCAAGGAATAAATTTTTCAGCTACCTGAAGGTTTTCCTAGCCCAGAGCTCATTCTTGGCCTCATCCCTGGCATAGCAGATGCCAGGACCCTCATGGGCCAGTGCAGTGTTGGAGGGGTGCCATGACACACGACCGCCTCTCTCTGCGGTGGTGGGCAGGTTGCTGTACCTGTGTGGCCGAACCAGGGCAGGACCTTTCTGCTGCTGCCCAAGGATTCCCCTCTGCTGGGAGGTTTCTCCCAGGGCCAGGTGGGCTGGCAGCAGCAGGAAACAGTCCCAACGTGCTGTGAAACTAGGGCCATAATATGTTAATGTGAAGACTTTTTCCAAGTAATCTTCACCATCTGTTGTCTCACAGTGATGTTAGTATTAATAATTTATAGGCCTTCTCTTAAGGCTGAGGAAGAAGCAGAATGCTAAGCTCTAACACAGAGACAGCATCTACTTTTTTTTTTTTTTAATGAGATTGATGTTACTTTGTATGATAGCCTTGCATAGGGAATATACGGTGCTGTTCAGATTTCCATTGCTGTTGCTTTTGCAAATCTTTTACTGAAAATAGCAGTGGCATGATATTTATTTTAGTCCAGTTCCTCTGTTGCTTCTTTCCTTCTAAAATAAGGCATGCAGCCTATCTGGTCCATCAGCAAAGTGCATGTAAAGGTCAGAGGCAAAGCATAAGCTAACAATATAAGTTGTATTATGGGATGCAGTTACCACCAGGCAAGAAGAGACAGGGTTCCTTCTGCTGAGGGACTGTTAGGCTGAAGGAGCATAGCTGTGCTACCAGTTTAAGCCAGCAGAATCTCCTTGCTATATTTAACCTTGATTTCCTCAGAGACCAAGTATGCAAATCACAAAATGCGATGCACGGCAAACACCGCTTTCATAAGGGAGAGCTAAGTTAGAGTCCCAAACAATCAAATCAGCCTTTCCTACTCACAGGGCTTCACTTTAATCCCTTATTAACGGGATTAATAGTGGACTTACAGTTCATACCATTTTACTCCCCTTTTATACAAACCAATCTAGCCGCTTTCACAGAGGGACAGGTGGATTAATAGTCTTAGTCAAAAACTATGGTGATAATGCAGAAAACCAGCCAAAGGAAGGGTTTCCAGGGTGAAAACGGACAGCTGGAAGATTACTATCAAAACCATGCAGTGACTTCACCCGCAGAAAGAAATGTGAAATGTGTGGGAAACCCTCCTGCTTCTAAATTGAAAAACAAAACAAAATCCCCCAAAGATAAACAAGTACAGTAAAGGAATAAGTCTCTCTATTAATAAATGCTTACCAGAGGATAAACAAGTAAAGGAATAAAGAACCTGTGAAGCTCAGAAATGTGGAGGCATTTGATGAAACGTAACCCCACTAAGAAATGCAAAGCTCTGACAGACTGTTATACAATCTTTGATTTCTTTTAATAACAGTTGAAGGTCAGATGCCACGGCTCTTCCTGGAAATCCTAAAAAGACTGGGTGGCTCCCCAAGTAAGAAAGGAACTGCCACATCGTATATTGTGCAACATATAGCCACTGACTAATGTATATTATATTACCTCCAGCAGCTGCCTCGCACCCGGTTGTTACCAAGGCTGTCAGGCTCGGGCACGTAGCGGTCCTACCCCAACAGCCCGGGGCTGCAGGACGCCGAGAGGGCCGGGAAGGTCGGGGAGGAGGGGGGGTGCGAGGGGGGGTCAAGCTGATTACCTCCCCCGGCCCCCCGCCCCCGTCCAAGGCCTCAGCTGGGTTACCCGGGTTCAGGCCGAGCTATTGACATTCAGCTGCGGTACTTACTCATTACCGGATCAGCGGGGGGCTGGCTGGGCCTGCGGCCTTAACCCTTCCTGTCCCCTGGTGATTAGCGGGGTTTATACAGCAGGGTGGGCTCCGGGGGAGG
>NW_010338486.1:0-626 GCF_000700745.2 Antrostomus carolinensis
GGCTGTGCTGCGGCTCCCCCTCGCCCTGCCTCCGCTCGGGCTCTTTCTCCACGGCTCCCTTCTCTCCCCCGGTTTTCCTGGGCTTTCCTCCCCCAGGGGCGCAGCGTCCCCGCTGTGCGGGGCAGGTGCGGGATTTAGTCTTGCACGGGCTACAAAAGAAATGGACACGAGGTAATTTAAATGAACCTTTAAATGAATTTAAATACCTCTCTGCCCGAGCCCAGAGCTCCCATGGAAGGACGGCCTGTGCAGGGATATGTAAAATAACTTGTTAAAAGTGATGATAGGTTAGAAAAGACAGGAGTTAAATGGATTAGATGAGTTGGGAAGAACAAGGCAGTCGTGATAGTCTGAACAAAGCCTGGGAGGTGGGAGGAGAGCGTGTCGATTCACGGGGGATGTGCGATATGGCTGCAAGGAGGTCTCTGCAGAGTCATCTGTGGTGAAAAGAATGGGGGATGTTGTTCTAGTTTCTCACTCTTGGGATGAAAGAATACTATCTAAAAACGCAGTGGAGAAGGAAACGAGCAAGGCATCCTTGCTGCATGTGTGAAGGAGCAATTGAGGATGATCCATGGACAGAGATGCAGTTGACATCCATAGGCAGAGTGGAGCTGGGGTTGTAG
>NW_010338486.1:675-2381 GCF_000700745.2 Antrostomus carolinensis
TTCAGGAAGCAGATTCGAGTTGCACTTTCTCTGTTTCAGAATTATCAATGAAGAGGGGAAAGAACAAAAAGCCATCTCAGATGGCTGTGAAATAGCAACAGAAAAAGAGGAGGAGCATCCTCCAAAAGATTTGTTAGAGAACTCCCACAGAGGTAGACACAGAGGACAAGAAATCAGAAAAGAATGATGTAGTGAGACAAAATATGAGGTGGGATCACATAATTTACTGTGTCTGACCGTAATGCACTCGGAGAGAGACTGATGGTGGCATGTTTGAAGGCGTTTTGTTTCAAAAGACCTTGTTAAGAAGAATTGTGCTGCAAAGCAGGAGTCAGCAAGAGGACATCTCTGCCGGAGCTGATACGCAGCAGGGTGTGGGGGTAGGTGTGTTTGCCAGCTCCTGCGAGGAGGCTGGAGGAAGAGAGGGGGTTAAATTGTGTTAATGTTAATGAGGGAGTGTCTAGGATGAAGGTGGTAAAGAAGGACCTTATCCTCCCTTGGGTAGGAAAGCCATCTAAATATGGTTTAAAATTTTATAATCTGATTTTTGTGATTATGGTAATTATTTAATCTAAATGCTCTTTGCTTTTTGGCTTTTTTGAGCTTAACATCTTTATTGTCTTAAAAACTAGCGCTGTCACGTGTTAGCTGTGTCTTGTCTTCATTTGTATTCAGGGAGCTTGTGGTTTGGTCATGAATGAGGGCGTTAGGCTGAGCGTTAGATGAGGTGAGTTCCTTGTTTTCCTGGTGGCCTGCTTTGCTTTGTCCGCAGAGCTGGTGCCTGGGCCTCCCTCTCTCTACGTGTGTGTCCATGTGACGTTCAGTTGTACCGGAAGGGAGCTCTTTCCTAGAATATTGTGACAGGAGACACAAAAATCATCCAGTCTGCAGGCTGTTTTCTGTTTGATACATCCCATTTGCCCGTGCAAACAGTTCCTCTGTTCAAGTGAGTGTGTGAGTGGCCCAGAGAAGTGGCTCTGCACCCTTCTGAGCCTCCTCAGCGACTGATGTGCAAGTGCTGAGGTACCAGGTGGGCCCATTATTCTACTTGGGTATCTAAAAACACCTAATTGCTTGGACAGGACTCACTACATGTTGAGATAGCAAATAGACCCAGTGTTTTGGGGTTCTTCTCTGTCTCTAGAATGTGAGATCATCTGAGTGAGTTTGAGAAGTTTCCTGACTGGTGAAACTTGCCCGGGCTCTGTGATGCTCTGAGGTTGGCTGAACAAACATCCTGGGCTGTTGATATCTCTGTAGGAATTCTCACAGTGGGTTTAGATTCTGAAATAAATTATTCCTTTAACATAAGGTTTAACAGGTAAAGATCCATTATTTCTTTTATACAAGAGGTCAGTGTTGATACAGATTGAATCCAGAACTGGATCATTAACTCTAAGCAGGGTAGAGGGAGGGACAATATAGATTTCCCTTTTGTCTGTCAAATCAGGTTTCATCTCTGTCTCCTTCCAATATGGAGAGACAGAGCCTCTGCTCCTCTGAACTTGTATGGGAAGCAGAGCTATAAAATATTTGTGTGCTGCTTACACTGTGGATAGCTAAAGAATCAAGAGGCAAATGAAAGAATAGAGACCAGAAATCAGGGGATAATATAATTAGCTGCTACCCCTCATCCTGTCTCACTGAGGTTTGTATCTGCTGAAATCACTGCAGCCCCTCAAATTAGTTGTACATCACATCTCTTC
>NW_010338486.1:2412-2791 GCF_000700745.2 Antrostomus carolinensis
AACAAATGAGTTGAAAAATAATGAAAATTTATGGTTGAGATTTCCTGTGCTCTAAACTCAGGATTCTCAGAGCTTTATTATGGTTTCCCCAGTAGCTACAAATTGTGATGCTGTGGGAATATAGTTGTGTAACAGAGCTAACTATGTAATAATGCAAAATGCAAACATGTGTGAGAAGCACAATACGTGCTGCTTCTGGAAAATGTAGCTTTGATTTTTGGTATCTACTTTTATATGTAAAATTTTGTTGCAGCATTGTTTTAAGTCTTTTGTATTTAATATATTCTATCTTGAAATTAAATTATTTAGTTAAATAGAAATTTGTGACTAAATATGAGATGGCCATAATTCAAGGTTGATATGTGCTCTACTGCTGAAC
>NW_010338486.1:2813-6213 GCF_000700745.2 Antrostomus carolinensis
AGTTTAATTACACAAGCAGAAGGTTTGTAGTTCAGATAAGTAAAGTCAAATATGTCCAATACCAGTGAGAATCTAAAACCAATTTAAAAACAGTTGTCTGTTCTGATTCTTCGTGAATAGCAACTGTCAAGACTTGAGCATAAATTTCTACATTCAGAAGGTAATAATTGAATATTGAGAAGGTAATAAAATGAGAAAATTAATTTTATTTCCCCTCTCAGATGTGAGGCCCAAGCCACGTCGTATCCAGTGGAACCTACTTAAAGGGATTAACTGATTTCACCATTTATTTTGAGATAGTATTGAAGACTCTTAAATTGGGTGTATGCCAGAGGTCTGTTTGCTGGTCTTATTTTCCGAGGTCCCACTTAATGGCTGTGGTTCTGAAGCACTGTGGCCTTGTACAGGGTATCACAGGTTGCCTTTCCAGCTGCTCTGGTCATAGTTAAGGGATTTGTGTGTTTTCCTGATGACAAAATGGATATGATGCTTTTCTGCAGCCCTTGAGGCTGTTGGTAGAAATAATTATATCTCTGAAAAGATTTGTAGTGAAGGCTACAAAGCCACTTCCCAAATGTCAGAGGTCTCGGGGCCTGTGCTGGGAGCTGGGGTGCGATGTAATAAGCCAGTCTCTGAGGTTTTAGAGCTCACCTGTAAGAGCAGACTTGGCTTTGCAGGTGCAAGAATTGTGGTGGATCTGAACCAAGGACCTGCACGGCAGAATCTCCTTTAGCTGGGGGATTGGATCTGTCGGTTCCTGGCTGTTGGATCACCTGTATGATGTTGAAATGGCCTCTCTTACAATTTCTTAGGCAACAGAAAAAAAATTGTTTTTCTCCCCTTAGGAGACAGAGCTCAGATGAAATCAAAAGAACGATAAAGTTTGGAGGAGAAAAAGAAGCTGCAATTGCTTTCCTGGTCTGCAGTTTGACAGGGCACTAAGATGTCCGTGGACATGAACAGCCAGGGCTCTGACAGCAATGAAGAGGATTATGACCCTAATTGCGAGGAGGAGGAAGAGGATGAGGATCCGGGGGATATTGAGGATTATTATGATGGGGTGGCTAACGACGTGGAGCAGCAGGGAGCAGATGCCTTTGATCCAGAGGAATATCAGTTCACCTGCCTGACTTACAAGGAGTCGGAGAGCACTCTGAATGAACACATGGCCAGCTTGGCTGCCACGTTAAAGGTGAGGAAAGGTTTTCTGCATTAACACAGGTGTAAATTACGTCTGTGGTTGAAAAGGCAAATGCTGAGCATACATTTGAAATAAAAGCTGTGGTGATATATTACTGTTCTGGGGGGTCGGAGGAACATTATTGAAAGTCCCTGGTTCAAAACTGGTTCTGGAGCCTGAAAAATCTTCTTTACTGAATGTTGATTTTTACAGTATTTTTTTTTTTTACAGAGCTGAGCTTCCTGACCAGAATTCTTGAGTTATAACTCTTTGCATTAACAGAATGCAAAGAGAATATGTAGAAAAGAAACCAAATGATAAATGGTGCAGATAGGTACACCTGTGTTTGAGAAGATAACTGACAGATAGGAAGACATGCTAAAACTTTGTAATTGTAACAAAAACACCTTTCTTTGTTGGTTCTGAGAGAATAATCATAGACTTTCAAAAAGATAAATCAGCTGTCATGCTAGTTATTAACCCTACTGTCGCAGTGACAGCAATTAAAGCGCAAGGAACTTGCCAGCTCTTGTAGTGACTAATTCATCACAGAGGAGTCGCACTCCAAGTCAGCTCCGTGGTGTTACCCTCAGTAAGACTTTTGTGAAGTTTTCTTTCTCTTTGTGCAGCTGATTACTGTAGTGCAAATTCCCTCTTTGCCTTGTCAGTGTCCTTTGGTCCCAGTGCAGGTCAGAGGAAAACAGAGTTTTCTAAGCTCTAGATGTTGACACTGAGTTGGAATTACCAATGCATCTACTTTATAACAGGTGTCCTGGTGCTTCTTCTCTGGAACAGCCCCTGAGAGCAGGACAGGTGGCCACAGTGTATTAAAAAAACATGTTGGATTGGTTTTGATTCCCATTCGTTTGGTCTGAATCAAACTTAATTTAAAAAAATGAGAGAGATCTTTTAATCCTTATTTGCATATCTGTGTCCTATAGAAATAATGTCACCATAAAGGCTATAAACAATTGTCTCTAAAGTGCAGACATGCTTTTTGCTGCATCTCTGGCTGATTTTGCTGTCTATTGTGCTTGTTCCTAGCATTTACCACCTCAGAAAATGAATTTCTGCTCTTTCTTGACTGTCAAACTCATGTCTGTGATTTCTTCAAAACGTGCACTCCAAGCTCTGAATGCCTGCTGTTCTCTAAGGTTGTAAGGAAGGGAGGCAAAAGAAAAGAACAAATGAAAATAGTGGGTCAGCACTTCTGATCCAGCTGTTCTCGCTTCTTAGCGATTTAAGTAAAGATTTAGAATGGCTTTTCTGCTCCTTACTGTTTGCCTTCAAATGGAGCACCCTTCAAAATGTTGACCCCTGCCATATTGTTCTCTTGAATTAAATTAACAAAAGCAATACTGTCTTTAGTCTTTAAAGTCAGACTTTCAAAGTTAAAATAAATTTTCCGAGAATTCTGAAGGTCTTATTGAACAAATATTATAGTTGGCCAAATAATACCAACCTGCTGGCTTGAATCTGGCCCCAAATATGACCCAAGGAGAGAACATTTTAGATTCCTTTTATATCAAGAATATGCCTGTGTATCTGCCTAAAAATGAAATGCTGCACGTTTTGGTTTGTGACTGAGAAGATAAAAATAAATCTGGGTAGAAACCTGAAAAACTGGGATCTTGTAAGCTGCTTGTAAGTCTTTAGCTCTTGAAGTGCCCCATTGCCTCTCTGTTTGCTAGCAGCAGTGGTGCAGGAATTGTACTTTTCTAGGAAATCTGTTATGTATCTGCAGCATGTGCTTTTTGTTTCCTGGCATCCTTTCTTACAATACTTCAGCAACCCTATTTCTTCTTTCCCCTTTCTTCCCCCAAGGAAACTTGTCATTTTGTTAGTTTTCTGAGACAAACTGAAGTGGAAAGAATCTTATTGAATTAACAAGCATAGAGAAGAAAGAAATTGAATAGAACATGTTGAACTATTTGTTGTCATTATTTTCCATTGACCTAATGAATATGAATAAACAGGGACAGACTTTTGTAAGAACAGTGTTAACTTCTTTCCTCTAATTTGCTTGAGCTCTAAAAACTTTTTTTTTTCTTTTGAAGACTACCTTTTATAATGTCTCGGGTTTTTTTGATAATGGTGATTGTTCTTTTGGAGCATGCTAGTTCATTTTACTGATTTAATCTTTCCTTTGTGATAGCTGGTGGTTATGTAGTGCTTTTCACCATTAGCTCGTATTTGAGGCAGAGTGGTTGGCCCTGACAG
>NW_010338486.1:6243-6754 GCF_000700745.2 Antrostomus carolinensis
GGAGGTACAGTGAAGGCAATGCCTGACATGGTGTCTGAGCAATTTGTTATCACAAGAAATGCCTATACTAATACAATTCCCTAAAGCAAAGAAAAAATAAATGCAATACACGTTTGAATGTTCTGCCACTGTGTATTGTCATTGGATCATTCTCTTTCTGAAGGTTAAATTTGTGGGGGGCATCTGTATTGAGCGTGGTTTTTTCTCTGTGACATATTGTCTATATGCTTTTAAAACCTGACACAGGTATTCAGAGCTTCACATCCCCATGCTTGCAATCTGTACTGTTATTGGCTAATAACAATCTAAATAAATAGTTTTTAATTTGCTCTGCTCATTAACCCTCAGCTTTTGTTTTTTAAACTGTTTTGATCAGCTATTTCAGGCCAATTGTTGAATTCCTATTTACTTAAAAGTGTCAAGGTGAAAGGTGATCTTCCTTGGAAACCCTCTTGGCTGCGTTTTTTCGTTCCTCCCAAGTTAGAGCTGCCCTTGTTCTCACTCCTGCTGA
>NW_010338486.1:6768-33877 GCF_000700745.2 Antrostomus carolinensis
CTGCTGAAGCTGAACAGACAACTGAACAAACTGCACTGGCTGGCTTACGTCAGGTCAGGTGTCAGCACCCTGTGTATGTTTGAAAGTGAATGCAACATCAAAAGGGACAGTCTCTTCAACAAAACACTTGTTTTTTATCAGTTGGAGACAAAAATCAGTTAACATCTTAAGTCTGATAACAGCATGAAACAGCATTTGGATAGGTGTGTGCCCTTCCCTCTCTTACTGTCACAGGAAACTTTTACCTTGAATTCTTCTGAATGGAAAATTAGTAAACACAGAGTAGTGGTAGGTACAACCAGCTGTGCTGTGTGGCAGGTCTGCAGCCCCAGTAGTGGTTATCCCAGAAGCATACAGAAGCTAGAAGGACTTTGTAAGTGGTACTCTGGAAGTTTCTCCTCATTTTGGTTTTATAAGAACTGTGAGTAGATACCTGCTCTCCAAGAACAAGAAGAGGAAATGTTTGCTCCTCAGTTAGTGCTGTTAATCTGGAGGTCTGTTTGTGGAGGGTTCAGTTAATACCCTGACTAAAATTAGGACAGGCTATCTCTGTTGAAACACTCCAGAAGAAAAGCTCAAACTAATATTATCCAGAACTGTGATTCTGTGACCAAAAGGCCTATGAATTGAAGCAGATCACTTTTAATTCCTCAAAAGGTCATTTGCCCAACAGTCAACACTTGTTAAGGACAGTACTCTTGAAAGCAGAATGTCATGTATTGCCTGCAGACCAGCAACAGAATCTACAACAGTTCTTTTTAAAAAATAGATTTTATTATAAAATCCAATATCTTTCAAAAAAAAAAAGGAATTAATATTGTATAGTAAGAAGGTTGTTTTGAAGATAACTCTGTCGATCGGCGTCGAGTGATTGTGGGTCCTGGAGCAGCAGTGTCAGTACGTGCATATGAACAGTGTGATACTCAACAGTTGTACTCAGAGCTGACCCTGTCACTGGCAAGCAGTTAAGTGTGTGATGATGTCATATTGTTTTTGTTTGTGAATGGCACTTCCTGGCTCTGCTGAGGGTCTGTACAAGTCTGGAATATCTGTGATGTTCCAGATAACTGGCAGTGGTTTCTCTGTTTCAGTGATGAGATGGATCTTTCTGGTTTTTACCATTTCTTTTTTTTAAGCTGATGATATAAACCACCAGATAAAACAATTGCAATTACAATTTATGAAAAAATGTTACCTTATTTTAGGTCTTTTTAGAAGCCCATAGTCGGTCATGAGGAAGCTAAGATAATCCTGCATATACAAGATAACAAGGGAAGATAGTCATGTTGTTTTACAGGCACTTTATACTGATAAAGTATAAAGTAGTCTTTCCACCAAAACCAAAGGAATTGTAAAATTGAAGAACTTACAGTTGAGTGTTTGCTAATGTGAGCAATCTGCTAATTACCAGACAGCAAAAAGATTTTCCCTTGCTTCTTGAAATAACACCTTGTGATGTGGGTTTTTTTTTTAGCCCTGTCCATTGAATAATAAAACTCGGTAGATGCAAAAAGTATTTGATATCATGACATAGTTCTGAATCTATTAATCCATGTTATCACTATTGATCTTTCAGAGATAAACCAGTTTTTTGTATATTCTTGCTTACTTTATCGATATCAGATATTTTAATGCAACTACATTAGTATTCGCTCATAAAAACAGAGCCCTCTGAAACTGTTCCGTACACTCAAATTGCGCTGACACAGAACAGTTAGTTTGCAGAGCTGCTTGGTGAATGCTGGCAGCAGTCCTTTTCAAATACCATCTTTAGCAGATCCAGAGTCATGTGCGTGGAGATTGGCAGCCTGTATGAGCAGCTCTGCCCCAAGGAGCTGGAGCTCACAGAGCTCCTGTTCAATGTGATCGCAAAAAGTCCATGAAGAGCCAGATGCCAAGACAGAGGCCTGTCTGCCTCCCTGTACCCCTGTGCACACCGTGACCAGGTGTGTGGTATGGGGCACTTATCTGAACACACCTGCAGTGTTGCACACTCATCCTTTTTGGTGCTGTAATGACTTCATGGAACTTACATACAACATAAAATGGCAGTTGTAAAAGACTGGCTGTACCTAAGTACCTTGAGTACAGGAGAGGTGTTAAAGCCCCTTGAAATGTTGAAATGCACATACATAACAACAGAGTTTGAAAAATTTACATTCAGAGTTAGTGTCCATAAGAACCAACATTGATAAATATTAGTATATATCAGTAAACAGTTAGTAAATATTTCAGTATCATTTTTTATAAGTGGTAGACCCTGATAGGCAAATCTGACGTCTCCACAGAACCCCTCTGGTGCTGTTTGGCAATGATAACACACTATTGCAAAGTACCTGTGAACCAAGATTAGTCAGGACATGCAGGTTTATATCTGTACCATGTTCTGTGTTTTAATACCAAGCCAGCATTACATGGGGTATCAGTCTGGAGCTGTAATCCTTAGGAGCACACACATTTGAGATGTACCTTTGTCCTTTACCCACTTCTTGTTCCCAAACAGAAAGCTCCTGGAGGTTCTGCTATACAAAAGCTGTGTTGTTACCTACCAGGTTCACACCACCTGTATTTCATTGGTGTATTAAACATCAAGAGGACACGAATAAGTCTGTAACTGTCTTCAGTGTGTTTTATTTTGGCTCCTAAAGGTTTGGTTTGTTTGTTTTTTAAAGATAGTTTGTAGACTTCTGGTCAGCAAGATAAGAGAGCTGGCTGGAGAGCCCAGGCCTTGCAACCTTGTGACAACTTCATGAAGTCATTTGAGGAAAGAAATCAGTTTTGTTCCTTAGTGCCCAGAACTGCTGAAATTCTCAACTTGATTGGAAAAATGAGCCACAAAAGGGTGATTATAGCCCACACGTTTCTTTGTGATTCACGCCTTAAGTGTATCTTACAGGCAGCATGACTCTGCAGTGAGCAAAAAAATCTGTTCCCAGCTGTTAATGAGTGTGATCTTGGTGGGAGGTAGAGGCAAGAGAGGAGTCATGAAAAATGCCAAAACGATCTTTCAGTAACTGTTTCATGTTGCAAGCTTACAGCTGGACAACATGGTCACAGAAGTGGTGTGAGGCAGCTGAAGCGCATCGCCAAGGCCGTGTCCTGTGCATGTTAAGGATGGTGCAGCAGAAATGAGCTGTGTTCTGTACTATGAAACACTGTTTTACAAAGCAGGTGTTCCTCCTCTTCATCTTTTTATAACAGAAGAAAAATGCCCTTAGAAACTGGGATTGTCAGGTAAAGGACTGTGTTATTTGGGACTGAACAGGGTGCCTGTGAGTGCTGCTGTGGCTGCACCAGTGCTTTCCAGTTCGAGTTGGCTTCCCAGTTTGAGTTGGCTTCCCTGTGTCCTGAGCCACCAGTCACAATCGTGTGGATTCAGGTTGTTACCTGCCCTTTGCTTCACCCATGTGCATCCTCCTTTCTGCCAACCAGAAGGGATTGTCCACTTCTGGGGTGTGTTGCTGGGGTTTTGTCAGCGAGCAGCGTACGCTGGGCACTGCTGCTCTCAGACACTACGTTACTTTGGAAAGGATAACTCCAGTGAGTACAGCTGGAGAGTCTCATGTCAGTCTTCTGTCTTACAGCTTCCTTACTGCATTTCTTTCACTCTGAATCTTTCATAGAAGGGATCTCCTAGCTGTTTTGTAATAATGCCTTCTGGCACAGCATATTGCTTCAGTCTTCTTTCTTTCTTTTTTTTTTTTTTTTTAAATTTTTTTCTGAATCTCCTCAGGAAGAATAGCCTAACAGCTTGAGAAATATGTATGTTGAGATTTCCTAGTTGAGTCCTACTGATCCTGTTTGTTGGCAGCTGCAGCTGGAATTGTTGCTGCCTTGTGTAGGAGAGCGGGTGGATTAAAGCAACGTGTAAGTGCAGAGAAGGAGTTAGAATTTAACCCAGGATCTCCTTTCTTCAGTATGTGGCCAATTAGATTGTGGACTGATGGCTTCACAAATGGTTTGTATAACACCAGCAGTATTTGTCACTCCTCAACTACAATCTACCTCCTAAATATGCTTCTAATCTTGCGGACTGACACCAGATCTCTGCATGCCAGAGGGTGAGTGATGGAGTGCAGATTAAAACCCTGTGATGAAGCAGAATTCATGTGGTGCTTTTTGTCAAGACCCTTCCATGGTATCAAGACTGCAGCTACAGACTAAATTGCATTTCTTTCCTCAGTGCAGCCTGCACTCTGTAATCAGGAGAGAGGCTGAAATATCAGAAAAATTTTAAGCAGTGCTGTGAGCAAAACCTAAAGATGAGGAGCCTTTTCTCACATTTTTTTAAGCTTGACTGAATCCAGAAAAAAAAGAAGAGTATGTGATTTTGTTGTATCTTTGTCTTTTTTCTTTTGATAAGTGAAATTGAGTTCAGTTTTGAAAACAGCATTCTAATGCTCAGAAACCTGTAACAGATACAGAGGACTTTGCTACAAGACTTTGAACACTTGGGGTGTTTATGGCAGGTGATGTTAATCACAGCTCAAGCCCCTGCAACCTCATGAATTTTCTACCAGGATTGCATATTGGAAGTCTGCTTTAAGAAGGGGTAGATCAAAGCAAAGGAGAAAATGTGGTCCAAAAAAAGCTTTTTCATTGCCTTTTTCTTTCTTCTTAAATCCTAATATTTCTGCAGTTTTCTGAGAAATCCTCCAGTAAAAACAGGACAGTTGGATATTTTTTTCCATTGGAGCATGGAGGGAATCAGATCTACTTTCCACAAGAGAAATGAGTGTACAATAGTATTTTTTCTATTTGTGGGTCGCTTTCTACACCTCAATATACTTAAGTAAAGTGTGTCTGAAAGTATTTTTTTCTTCAGCAGAATTTTTAGATACAAAATATAGTGTCTTTCTAAGGTGTTACTGTTCTGTACTGCAAACTCTGCTCTCTGTTCTGCCCCTGGTTGCTCATGAGCAGCAACAATTTCAGAGGCTCTTGCTCTGTGTGTTTTTACTGTTGTAAAGAATTTAAGAGTGTGTTTTTTAGAAGTTTCAATGCAATATGCAAACATATCTTCCCAAGTTCATTTTTTCTTTACAGAACTAACAAAAACGATTTATGGATTAATGCTTCTGAAGATTAATCCTAATTGCTTAAATCTATTTATATAAAAACCTTTGATTAAGAGAAACACAAGAAATGGAGGCTGCGTTTCTTTATGCCAGGTTTGTGTTCATCTCAGCCAGACATTTCAGTGCAGCCCTGATCTAACATGAATTGTCAGCTTGGTGCAAAGCCACAGGATGTCAGCTCCAACCAGATCATAATATATCCAACTCATTCTGAATTGAATCTCTTTGAGAATCATGTGATGATGCTTGTTTTAAATTCCTGATACCGTATCTCTGCAAAAGTGAGGACTGAAACACACCTCAAAAAAATAGGCCATCCCTTGGAGAAAAGTGAAATGAACTCATGAGATATGCATGTGACATAAATATGCATGAACAATTTCTGTAGAATATAAGCTCTACAAAAGACAGTGGGTTTTTTAGCTTTTAGGAATTATTTCTGTCTGAATTAGCAACTGTCAAAGTGGCATGGTTGAAAAGATTTTCTGCTGTAGAGAGATGAAACTTCAGCTCTTCAAACAACAGAGCTTATCTAAGGAAGCAAGTTGAGACATAGTTGTCTTAGAGCTCTCCAAACCCAGCAAGGTACCTGCAGAGCTTCTTTGCAAATTCTTTTTATATTATCTTGGCCTAGAGAATGCCAGACTCTCTCTTGCACTTCAGAAGCGTGAGAATTTTGCTTATCTTGGAGAGTAAAGAACCTGGGAGATAAATGGAGATAGACATTATAAGGAAAAAAACCCCTGTGCTCTCTTCCAGAAAAAGAACAGATATTTAATACAATGGCCTTACTTCTTTATTCTCCTTTCAGAATCTAATTTTATCCAGCACTATGTAAATTTCTCAGACTGTTTTTACAAAGCCCATAGACACTTTCCCTTATGCAGAACAGCTTCCTCTCAGCACACATAGGCACTGCACCTCTCTTCCAGTGCAGTGATAAATGTTAGGTGTTAGGTGCCCATTTCTGGCAATCAGCAGCCTTCTGTCTCTGGTAAGTCAGAGTTTAAGTTGATGGAGGTTTGGAAGAGGCTTCTGAGGTGACCCAGTTCTGTTTTAAGGTGCATCTGGAAACTGTAAACTATATGAGATCCTCTCTGTTCAGCTTTGCTGTTTCATCATGAAGA
Organism: Antrostomus carolinensis; assembly: GCF_000700745.2. Classification (NCBI taxonomy): domain Eukaryota; kingdom Metazoa; phylum Chordata; class Aves; order Caprimulgiformes; family Caprimulgidae; genus Antrostomus; species Antrostomus carolinensis. Next base: position 12,974 of record NW_010338486.1, read on the forward strand.
AAGAAGCATGGTCTTCTGTTAGAAATTTTCAAGGTTCAGATTTGGACTGAGCTGATCTTTGATCTTAAAATGTTAAACTGATGATGAGAAAATGGAGAAATGAGAATGAGGGACAGACAGGCATTTTTTAGCATGAGTACTGCTTTCAGCTTTTATCTTCTAAACTTTGACAAATTTAATCACAGCTGGGAGAGGTCTGGAGAAGTCAAACCATGTAGAAGCATTGGCACAATTCATCAGTTGCAGACAAATTCTAAAATAGAAGTGCAGCATCTAGAATGTGTGTTCTCTTCTACACTGTGGTCAGCAGAAGTGTTTTATTGAGGTGACCTGCTGCCAGCAAGACACCGATTGGACCATCTCACTATCTTATTTGGGTCTTAGTACCCTGAAATGTGAATAGGAAAGTGTGAACAAAGCTGACCGTTTACAAAAGGCATTTTTTATTTGTTTTGTGTCTGACACTAGGCATTATTGTTTCTGGATAACCTGTGATTCTCCTGGCACCCAGTGGCTGATAGGGGACTGAATCATAGCTCTTCTTGAAATGTTTTGTAAGTTTGAGATATTTCATTGTGTGAGACTTCTGACTGTCCAGAAAATGCTGTATTCAGTGTGCCTGGCAGCAGCCAGGGCTGATTTCCTGAGCTGGGAGGCTGCAGTGAGCGCGTACGGAAGGGGCATTGGTGTCTTCTGACTGAACAGTTCAGACAGGATTATCAGCTTCTGTATGTTGCTTCTCCAGTAGTGTAAGGTAATGAATTATGTACATATGGACCAAACTTTGATTGCAGTGGTATTTTTCTGTGCTCAGCATGTTTTGGCTCCTCTTACAAAGACGTACTTCAATTATTCTGGGGTGTTATTGTGGAAGAACTGGCTGACTTGGTACAATCATTCACTCATTGTGAATGTACAATCATTGAAGAGGCTGGGGAGCGTTGCTAATCAATAGAAGCAGGCTTTTGTTAAACACTGGTTTTTATTCTCATGCTTGTTTTCTTGAATCTCTCCAGTGGTGTTGGCCTATGCTGGTATTCACATTTGCCTTCTGAATTACCAGCTTTGCAGTTGGTGAGCAGGATATAGGCTGTCATGCATTGAGACTCCACTCAAAAGGCATAGCCCCAGCCTATCAGTTACCTGCTCCTCTCCTGTCCCTGTTTCTTTCAGTTTGAATGTTATCTATCTTAATGTGTAAGAACTAGTACTTCCATGCAAAGCAGACTGTGGGTATGTTGCTGCAACTGGCTGACTCAGACTTCTTGTTTGCAAGATTGCATGCGCTCCAGTCAGGTAGTATCAAAAATTTTTCTGCTTCAGGGCTTTTATGAAAGTAAACTTGTGTTGTGAACCTGACTTTATGAATTGAAAATGTTTTATTCTTGGATGCTTTTATGATTAAAGTTGTAAAATCAGCACTACAGCTGATCCCTTCAGTGCTTGTGGTAGTAATGGTCACAGAAGCTTTATTATTCTTCTAGATCTGTTAATTTGACATCTTTCTAGAGCATTAGTGACGCATTTTGCCTGACAAATAATTTGACTCAAAAGCCTTTTATTCTGTTAGGGTAGTTTGTTAGATTTCAGAAACGTGTATGCTAATATTGTATTTCTCTTCCTATACAATCTTCATTCTTGAATGTACTTGGTTCCTCCTCTGGGAACAAGTAACTTCATGGAGTAATGATGCTGCACAGATGCTGCACCTCAGGCTCTGAAAATACAACTGAAAAATACTCATTTTCATATGTTACAGATGAACTTCCCGTTTCAGTCTGGTTGTTTGGGTTTTTTGTCAGGATGGTAGTTCTTCCTTACTGCTACTGAGAAATAATTTCATTGCTGTTAGAGAATGATTCATTAGCATGTGGTTTGCATTTGCAGGAAACTGGTCTTGTAGAGACCACATTCCTGATGCTTGTTTTACAAAGGCGAGATGCAGATATCTTCCTTGTGCAAGCAACTCAGAGGTGTCTGTCTCAGTCTGCCAGGCTGGGGGCTTAAGATAACAACCCACCTAGGGCTGGCAGCGGCACTTCACCCGTACAGACTGGAGCAGACTGTGTGTGTTGTCAGCAGCAGCAGCCCTGTGTGCCACGCTCCATCAAGTCACAGGCTTCTGTGCTGGGAGGGAGGGAGGGAGGGCAGCGCTGCCTGGGCAGCCTTTGTTTTCTGAGGGTCACATCACTGGTAAAGTCGAGGAAGGTGACATACCAGATCTTACACAGCATGAGCTAATGCTTCAGTTCTTCTAGAAAAAGGATTATTGGAACATTGAAAATTGCTCTTTTTATTACTGGGATTTCTTAGTGACCAGGTGGTAGTTTTTTGAGGTGGAAAAAAGCCATTTAAAACCCCTGGCTGCATCATGGATTGGTGCTACACTGGTTTAGCTCACTGAACCAACCATCCAGCACTGACAAATACCAGTGCAGGACTGGGGCAGTATCACGTGGCAGGAATAGGTCTGTTGTGTTGTGAAACTGCACCTCTGCAGTGGGGTGGGTTTAGAGAAGTGACAGATATGCTGCCCCAAGGTGTGCAGAGCATGTCTGATTTGTAGAAGGAGTGACCATTGCTTGGTTTTCTTTCCAGGGTCGTGTTGGGGTTGCTGTGTATCTGTATGACCAGTACATCAGACCCTGTGATTCACCTGTAGCAGGATTCAAGAAGGCTTATGGCTTTTCAGATTTCAGATTGAGACTGAGCGCTTCTCTAGGGAAAAAAAAGGAGCTCTTCCTGCAGCTGGGACGGAAGGAGTTGTGTATAGTAGAGAGAGAGGTGCTATGGTGATAGCTTGTCTTGAAGTGCAGGAGGTGATTGAATGCAAAATGTACAGACCACTGGGCTTGCCCAGGTGCTTTCTAGCACAGAGAGGAGTGAGGAGGCAGGGCTCATGAGCCTTCTGAATCCTCCTGGAAGAGGTGTCCTGTTTGCAGGAGGCCTGCTTTGTTTGAACTCCATGGGCCTGATAAAGGCATGAAGGGGACAAGAGGCAGGCTGAAGGTCCAGCAGCTCAGCAGATACCTGTGGTCTTGGTGGTTAAGAGCCTTTTTGTGCTAGCAGACCAGTCTGTTTTCTTCTGAAATAAACTAATACATAGAGGCAAAGGAGAACTTGTTTGCTTGTACCCTTGTAACATGACAAGGGTATGTCACAGTATTCTAGAGGCTGCTCGGGCTAGCACAGACTGTGCTAGTGTTTGCCAGAAGTCCACGTAGCTTTCCATACTTCCTGTTCCATTCCAGCATGTAACTGTCTTCTCTACAGTGAAGGCTGGGGAAAATGTTTTTGTTTCCCCCCCCTACCCTTTGCTGTCACAGCAGACCTGCGTTTGCAGCTTGTTACTGCTTCGCCAGCTCAGGTAAGTGGTACCTGTCAGCCCCGTGGTGCCTGCTGTGCACACCTCGCAAGGACCCTCATCCCAGTCTGCTCTGGGCCTCTCAAGTGGTGACCACAGTCAGGATTGGATCTGGAGCTTCCATGAGCAGTTGACCTAGTCCAATGAATTCTTGATTCCTTCCTCTCTGTGAAGTTGTGACTAAGTATGTGAGTTAGTTTGAGCACATCCAGGCTTCATTCCAACCTGTACCTTGCAGACACACTGGCTGTGAACATTATGTCTAGTAGTTTAATGGGAGTTGAGTATCACTAGGATATTGTACTGAGTTTGTACAACTTATTAGTCTCATAAGAAGATCATAGTCCTAAGCAGAGATGGGACTTCAAAATATACCTAACCTGACTTATTTTTTTCTTTTTATTTTCCACCTAGGTATCACATGCTGTTGCAAAGCTAGTATTAGTTAGTTTCCACTGGCAAATCTCAGAGATTTTGGAAAGGTAAGTGTAAATGGTCTTCTCTCTCACGTGCTCGGTGCTTTTCTCCCTTGCTACACGAGGATGTTCAGGGTGGTCCATAGGTGTCTTTTTGACAAGCGTCTCTGAACCTGAAAGCAGGCCACAGTCCATTCCAGGGAGCAGAGGAGAAACAGTTTTGTTGAGGCTGCATTGCCTGTATAGGCAATCCATTCCTTACCAATACCCTGAGAGGACAGTGGTAATGAATGTCTTTCAGCCTGAGGAATTATTGTAATGCTGGGAACCCTGTATATGCATTTAGCTTGAACTTTTGAGATAACAGATTGAGAGTGCTGCATCTATATTTATTTATTTTAGCAAATATAAAGATAACATATGTTCTGTTTTGAACATATGAGCCATAAATCATAAAGGAGCACTGAACCTGTGCTGATGTATTCTTTATTAGTACATTCACATTGAATTTTTTTGCTCCTTTTGAATGTAAGTGATGTTTTCTCCAAGCTGGCTAGCATTTGGAGAGCAGGAGAAGATGGTGTGAAAGAACTGACAAGTGCAACCCTTTTGTTGCTTGGTCAGTGTCACTGTAACAAAGTCATCCAGCTGATTTCAGAAGGAGGGTTCGGACTCTGCCCAAACGTGGATGGGAAGTGTGTCAGGAGACACTGCTGTCTGGCAGCCCCTCCCGAAAATACTGGCTCAGAACTGAATATTGTCTGAAAATAGAGAGCACATCAGTCTGACTCATTCTGCCATGTCATTTTTGGCCCTGTAGCCAGCAACTTCATCCAGAGAACATATGGGAAATGCATTTCATGTATGGATATTGCTGCAGCATCTTTGGTAACTAGCTCATTGGTTACCAGGCATCCTGTGAAAGCTTTTCCCTGGGGAAGGCGGAGGGTGAGATTCCTGCCTAGCAGCTCAGAGTGATTTTTGCAGGTCAAATGATGAGATTTAAACAAGAAGAAGTTTGGGAAGGGTTTAATTCTAAACCTGTTAGTTTGCAAGTTGTTCTCCAGTTGATCTGAACCTCAAACTTCTGTCTTGGTAGGAAGTGACATTATCAAATGGAAGATCTCTAGTACGACTGAGAAGTGCTAGTGAGGAGGGAGGATTTACAGCACAGTCACAACAGTGATGCTGCTATTTCTGAATTCACTGGTGATTTTTTTTGCTGGAAATATAAGCATTCCTCTGCAATGGAAATCACAAAGAGCAAAACATGTTTAATTCTAAGGCTGCTGATAGACAGCTTCATATGGAAAGGCTGATAGTCTGTCACAGAGTGAATACTTAACTAGATTATAGACTAGAGTCAGAGATCTAACCAGGATAACTTGATTTTACAAAGGAATAGGAGCCTCACTGGAGTGTTTTATTATGGGAAGTGGCTTAAGACTGCTCTAGGACTCTAGGTTGAAAATCTTAGCTTCAAAAATAATTTTTTGGGTGGAAGGAGAGAGCTGTAGAAAAATATTCATCAAGGAGTATAAGGGAAATGTTAATCCATTACTGGGAGAAATATTGCTCCTGTTTCTGATTTTGAAGAAACTCTCATGAAGTTTTGTTGATGAGAGTTCAGCTCACTATGTGAAGGAGCCTCACACAGGACACATTCCACTTTCCTTGTTGAAACCTACCCTACTATTTACACAGAGCCTATTATTTATTCAGGCAAGAAGGATCGATTTAACAAAGCAAAATAGATAAAGAAATTGATTTGATCATTCTTCAATTGCCTTTTCAGGCACAAGTCTAATGCTGCCCAATTGCTAGTAGAAGCACGAGTTCAGCCCACCTCATCCAAACATGTAAGTATGCTAACTATTTTGGTCTGTTCCCTTGGCAGGCACCTCTGACCCACCTCATCGGAGGATTGCATTACTGACAGCATAGTCTGTCTCATGTTAACCCTTTGCAAACTCAGGTCCAACACCCTAGCTGAGTGCTGGGTTTACTTTTTAAGTGAGAATGCATTCAGAAGGTGTCTAACATTTAAACAGCAGCTTTGCTGTTGTCTTGCAGGTAGTGTTCAAGAATTACTTGCCTCAAGAAAATTAACCTCTCTTTTGTTTGCATGAGTGATGGTACATAATGGAATGAGCAGAGTGCATGGGCTTGGCAACCCCTTCTGACTCTGCTCTCTCTGTAAAAGACACTCAGGGGAAGCTCAGGCTGCACAGGATGAACAGAGCTGCTCTGTGGCTGGAACAGAGACTTTTTTTTTCCTTTTTTTTTTTCTTTTTTCTTCCCTGGAGATGACTGTTTGCTGCACTGCTCTGCCTGGGGATGCTTAAGCCAAATCTCCCAGTGGTGTTGCTGCCGAGTCAGTGAGTAGTGATACTTGAACCAACAGCTTGTGTTTTGCAGCCAGGGCTACACAGGTCTTTAGATACCTTTTTTTTTTTTTTTCCCACCTTTAAATAGAAACTTCCTGTTGCCTGTTTACAGGTTTCATTCACAGTGGGTGCCTTGGTACAGTCCACAGGAACACATTGCCATATGTCAGATTTTGAGTGATAAAATGTTACATCTGAGAAACACTCTTTGGGTTGGGGGGGAGGGGAGATTTTAAAAGCCTGATTTGGCATCTGAACTGACTTGTAACTAGCAGAGAGTGAAAATGCTAAAACAGCTGACAGGAGTAAGCTTCATGGGCTCAAAATAAATTATCTGCCTAGAGTCCAGAAAAAAATAATCTTTGGTATTTGACATACCTGCAAGTAAATCCATGTATTTTGAGATTTGTCTGAATTTTGTATCAGCTGTCACTTAAGTACTCTCCACTGCAGTGGTGATTTCATTTTGGGAAGACAGATATTACAGTTAAAAGGTTGGTTTAAATCTTGACAAACTTGGTTTGGTAAGCAATTCATTATGTGCTAGGGCAAGGTGCTTTGTGCTTCAGCTCCTGATGCAGAATGATAATGTTCTGGGGGCAGATGCTCATACTGGAAAGCAACTGACCCTGCAGGGAGAAGCTGTAGTGGGGGGCTCGGAGGGACAGCTTGGGAAGGTTTGAGGCAATGCACTTGCTGTTCAAGTTGAGCACTTGGTGTAGGCAATCAACACAGTTGCACACTTGGTGAATCTTATTCTGGTCCATAAGTGAGGCTGCTTAGAACAAAGTCCCTTTATTTCCTTTTTTATGTGGTCATGCTATAAAACAAGCTCCATTGATCATGTGGCTGGGTGTCATGCTGCTGCTTCTCTGTGTCTCTGGCATGCAGAGCTAGACATGGAAGCTGATGGCTGTCTTGCACAAGCTTCTCAAAGAGGAGCGAAGGTTTAAGTAGATGAAAAGTGATCATATGAGTTCTCGGTGAAAGGGGAAATAGGAACATAAAAGCAAGGCTCTACAAAGCTGTTGGCAGTTTGATGATGTTCTGTTAAACCTAGTTCTTCAGGTCCCAAGGGTGAGCTGAGGTGTGTTAGAGGCTGGATGTGTTGTCTAGGGATTAGTTCTGTGCTACCCACGGGGAGATCCAGACTGTTTCCCAGTGGTTTGGTGAAGCAATAGCAGAATTATGCCTGACTTGAAACAAACCCTCTTAATCCTTTTCAGCTGAAGGGATAATGCCTGCTTTGCCAAATGTAGAAGAAGATAAGAGCTGTGAGATGATGGTCTGTGTATAAACAGGGTACATGCTGCACCTTCAGTTGCTTCCCCTCTTACTTAAAATCATTATCCAGTAAAAGGGCACTGCTAAGCCTGCTTCCAGCTATAGCTGCTCTCCAGGGCCTGTGGAGCAGTGATAGAGTCTGATCCAGCTAACAAAGAGCATCAGTAAATTCAGGGAAGGACTAACACAGTGATGTATTTCATCATTTTTCAAAAGGCAAGAGTAAAAACCATAAAAGTAAAGGGGAGTGCTGGGTAGCACTAGATTAGAGGCAGGAGCTCTTCAGTGACTGTCAATCTGTTGTGCTCCCTGAGATTAAAGAGGTTCATGAGAAGGATTGACTGTCAGGGCAGTGCAGCACCCCAACACACCAGCTGCTGATGAACCTGTTCTGGCCTGGAGCTCACCTGAGACCATTGTTGCAATGAAGGTGATGCAGATGCCTGTGGCTGAGGTGAGAATACTCTGGGAGAGCTGGGATGCTTTTGTTGTAATGCTGATTTGTCTCTCTCCCAGGCAATGGTACATTCCTCCCATCACTGTGCAGTGTGCATGCAGTTTGTCCGGAAGGAGAACTTGCTCTCTCTGGCTTGTCAGCACCAGTTCTGCCGCAGCTGTTGGGAGCAGCATTGTACAGTGCTCGTCAAGGATGGTGTTGGAGTTGGTGAGTTCAAGGTGGCTGTGGTCCTGGGTCTGTATTTGCCGTGTTGGCCGTTCTGATGATGGCTGGCTGAATTGGTCTAAAATGTCTCAGTAATGAGAAAACAGAGCATGGAATGAGGATTTGTAACAAACTTAACTTGAAGTAGTGGTCTTACCTGAGTGTGTGGTTAGTGTTGGACACCACCAGGAGAACAGTGCTCCGCCTAACAAATCATGCAAGTCAATAAATCCATTTGCTGCTTTTCTGCCCTTGAGATCTCAAGACCATGACTGTAACAAGTTGCAAATCTGATGCACTGGGAGTTGCATCTGTCATGATGTATTGCTGCACTGCCTCTGGTGTGCTTGTGGATGCAAACATCTGCTCCCTTTGTGTTGGGTAGAAGCCAGGAGCTGCCAGAGTTGCTTTGGGCTTTTCCTAGCGTGCCCTTCATGCTAACATGGCAGTAACATGCAATTTTCTACTTTAAGTAGCTGACCTTGTGAATACTGGTTGAAGCATTTACTGGTCCTGAATGCACATGTGCCCTGTTGTCTTTTGGTGAAGACAGTTGGGCTTCAGCTTTTCAGCAGCCCTTATAGATGTGTTTCACAGTTGTATCCCTCTTGCCACAACAACAGATGGCACCTAGGAAACTGTTGAATGCTCTCTGTGGATTCTCTCCTCAGTGTAAGTTGCACTGTGCTAAAATGTTGCTTTCTGTTCTCAGGGATCTCCTGCATGGCTCAGGACTGCCTACTTCGAACACCAGAAGACTTTGTGTTTCCATTGCTACCTAGTGAAGAGCTGAAAGACAAATACAGGCGCTACCTCTTCAGGGACTATGTGGAGGTATTGTTTTTTTCAGTTATAAAACACCCTGGGTCAATTCACCAATGACTTGCAGAAATTTTGTTTGAAGTGTCTTGCATCTTTGATTAGAAATGCGGTAACTGCAGCAAAATTGTCCCCGACAAACATGATGTGGCTGTTCCTGTAGGACAGCCTCACTGACAAAATGCTCTAGCAGGTTGCCAAAGTAAATTCTGCTATAAGGTCACCCAGTAACTCTTTGGCTGGTGCTTGGCTGTTTTCCTGAAGCAAAATTCTCAGTCTGTTGCAGCTGAGAACCTCAAGCTTCAGTCTGAGTTTTAAAAGTCTTTTTTTGCTCTTGCACAGATATTTTAGGTTCTGAAAAATACATCACTCATCTTACTGTAGCCCCACTGAGTTGGCTTGCTCAATAACATTTTATGTGAGATTTGTGGAAACTAAAAGAGAAATTGTAATGGTTAAATGTGCAGGAAGTATTCTGGTAACTGGAGACAGACTGGGAACACTCAAAAAGCAGTGAAGTGGCGCAAAAAAGTGGTGTCACCTTTCTTCAATAAGACACCCTTTGGGAGGGAACAGCCACCACAGGAGAGCAGCTGAGTACATTCCGGGGCATAAGGAGAGGATGGGGAAAGAGGTAGTGGAGTATAAGTGTCTTGGTGGGGTCTGATGGTTATGTTGCTGTGCTTACTTAACCCTCCATTTGAATTCCATGTTCTAGAGAACCTGTAAGTAACTAACACTCCCTTTCCTGATGTGGTTTGTCTGCTCTTAGCTAAGATCTGGTGACAATTTTCACTGTCTTTTTCAACACAAAGTACTCTCTTGTGTATTTTTGAGGATAGGAGTGGTTAAACTTGAACAGGTAAAGATAATACTCTTCTGCACCCACTGCTGATCTTACCACCTTGGTATGTTCACAGAGCCATTATCAGCTGCAGCTGTGTCCTGGTGCAGATTGCCCTATGGTCATACAGGTACAGGAGCCAAAAGCCCGGCGAGTGCAGTGCAATCGTTGCAATGAGGTCTTCTGGTAAGAAACAGAGAAGGTTAAAGATCACGGGGAAAGTGTATGCTGTCCTCAGAGCTACTCCATTTGCTTGCCAACAGGTTCAGTGTATAGGAGCATCTCAAATGCTTTGCTAGAGTTGTTTGTAACTTGAGTTATCTTGAGTAATTGGACACTTGGGGTCTGACTTCTGCAGGTGGTCAGCCCTTCCCTTGCTCTCTAAACTCCTTGGGAGTTAGATGTTCTGACAACCAGGGAATGCAGAGCTTAAGTAATGAAGGGGTTACAAATCTTCCATTGTCATATTTTGGCTAAGTTACAAGTTGTTGGTACAGATGGAGTGACTGGTAGAGATTCTGGTAATGGATGTGGAGGCCTTGCTGCACTCTGCTGGTATTGAGTTTTTCAGTTTATTACAAGTATTTGACTCCCAGAGTGTCTGGTGTGTTTTGAGGCTCAAGTGAGAACAAATTTCTGCTGAATAGGAAAGCTAACGTTCCTTGTCTGACTTCAACGTGTATGGAACCAGCAAAAAAAAATAGCTTGCAGGGATGCTGAAGTGTCTTCTGCCCCTGGGTCTTCAGAATCACAGCTGTTGAGGATGTCTATGGAGCACAATACAACTGGTTTAGAGACCCAGTTTACTGGTATCTCCGTGCAAATGGTCATTACTCACTTGGGGCTGGTAAAGTCAAGCTAATGCCAGGTGCCTGATATCTACCACTGGAGTCAGGGTACTTGTAAAGCCAGGCCTCTGCAGTCATGTTACAGCAGACATAGGTAGACTCTAGGGAGAGATGTGTCAGCCCTCAGACACGTGATTTGTCACAGAAGGCCTCAGTTCTCTCTCATCCTGACACCAATTTCTGCACAAGAGAGTGGGGATTTATTTGGGTTCAGCCTTGGTCTTTGCACTCTAGTAACTCATAAGTGCATTTGCATCTCTTACCCTCACTTGGCCTCCCAAGGCTTTGGTCATCAGGAAAAGCTAAATTCTTGAGTCACCTCCTTGGAAATCAATATGTGCTTTTTTTTTTTTTTTCTCTTTTCTTTCTTTTTTTCTTTCCCCCTGTTAAGCTTCAAGTGTCGGCAGATGTACCACGCACCCACAGACTGTGCTACCATCCGAAAATGGCTCACCAAGTGTGCAGATGACTCCGAAACAGCCAACTACATCAGTGCTCACACTAAAGATGTAAGGACAAGCACCTGCCTGTTTTTTCTTGTCCTCTAGTCTTGCCTGATTGCAAGATGCAATTCTCTTCATACAGAGCATTGTGTGCTGCTTTTTCACAGACTGCAATTTCTCACAGCTCCCTAGGGACTGTGATATAACACAGCTGAATGCCTTGGGAGTGCTTTGTGCAGGAAGTTCAGCTCCTCTTCTGTGGCAAGGACCTTATTCCAGACCTGGTGTGAGTGTCTTTGGCAGCCAGGTGTTCTGCCCTCCCACAGGCAAAAGAATTGTGACTGCTTTGAAATGATCTGTGGAAATGTATTTAAAATGGAAGGAGTAAGTGTACTAAGTGCAGAGTCAGTCCCAAATGAGGCACTAGTGGTGTTTAAACCTGAACAACTGTGTGGAGTACTATGAATTGAGGGTAAGGGAGAGTCTTGATTTGGCAAGGACAGCAAAATGGGGTAGATGAAGTCTATAAACTAGACATTGAAGTACTTCTGGTAGATTTAGACCCAGGAAAAAGTAGTATTCCATACTGTGCACTCTAGACTACCTATAGAATTGTCTTTAAAAGTTATAGATATAACTACCTTTATCCTCTAGAATAGCTGTCTGCAGATTGGAACTTTTAATGTCCTTTGGGGATTTTGTGGCCTGACTTCAAAACAGTTGTTAGCTAGCATTTGTTCTACCATAGCCAGTGACAATTGTGACAGTGCTAATTAGCTGCCATCTCCACTTGTGTTAGGAAAGTGAACACTTAGCTAGACTAGAGATCCTAAATTCCCTTCTTGTTCTGGAGAAGTTGTTAACATGTGAAGACATTGTTTCTGCTAAGCTCTTTTGTAGAAATAAGGTTCCGTTACACTGAGCATTGTCCTGGCGTACATTCTGCCTGCCATTAAAATTTATAAAAAGCAGCAAAACTCACTTCTTTCTTTGTACCTATGCAGCCCAAAAAATGTAACTGAACTTGACACTCCAGGGCATCAGTGGGCTGCTGATGGGGTGAAGAACTGTGCAGCTCTCACTGTGATCAGCCAGGTTCTCTGCAGCTAGCTGAGCTGTCATCCGTTAGTGGCTGCTTGAAGGCAGGATAATAGTGCTTATTATCTTGTAGTCTAAGTAGCTGTGGAAGCTGCTGTCACGTGTGATCTAATTAAGTCCCTGTGCCCCAGCAACTGCTAAATGGTAACTCAGCGAGACCTTCAGTTTTACAAGTAGTAACAGCAGCAAACTTGTTTTCTTGAGCAAGCAGTTCAGTGCTGCAGCGTAACTTCCCTGGCTTTGCCTTCCTGCCTCCTTTTCAAATGGAGCTGTCAGGAACTGGTGAGAGGTAGTGTGTATATACCTTAATAATCTCATATATGCATATGCATATTAAAAAAAAAAGCAGGAAGGGAATAATCACTCAAGCGTTGTCATTCTTCAAAAGGCTTCTAGAGACAGAATTGGATCTAACAAATGCTTCTGTTTCCCCAGTGTCCCAAGTGCAATATCTGTATTGAAAAGAATGGAGGCTGCAATCACATGGTGAGCAATTCCCCTGTTCTAAGGGAGTGACCTTCCTTGTTCTAAGATGTTTTTTTTTCCCCAGTTTCCACTAACCAGTTCCTCCTGTCTCTTCTTTTTCAGCAATGCTCCAAATGCAAGCATGGTAAGTAGGATTGGGAAGCAGTTGTCTCTACAATATTTGTTAGTGATGATGTTCACTTCTCTTTTTTTGTGATACAAAGACAAATTGTGAATATTGACTGAAATATTTTTCCCCTCATGAAAGGTGAACAGGATATTAATTACAGACTTGTGTGTGATAGCTTTAATTTATTTTTTTTTCCATGGGCTGTGATTTCAGCTGGGTTTGGATTCAGTGCTGGTTTCGTTCCCTCTCTCTGACATGTCCATTGTATAGAGAAGTCTCCATATCTGCCATAATATTAACAGTGGATCTCATCTCAGAGGAGAGTATTAAATACTTGCCATGTAATTGTGCTTGTCATCAGCTGAAAATACTGGCAGAACTGAGCTATTTCCTCAGATCAGCTTAAGTCCTTCTGCTTAGTGGTGGAAATAATGAGCTTCAACCCAGATGAAACTGCAGGAGCTGTGAATTGTTCTGCGTAACATTATCTGTTGGACTTCTCAGTCCACCCCTGTGCAATTAGCAGCCTGAGTGTCTTTGGCCCATTGTGTAGTCCTACGAACTAACAGCCTGTTCTTGCACTTACCTTTTCATGGCAAAATTAATTTCCGTTGCCTTGGAGCGAGATCGTTTGTATTCAGCCCTCCCAGTTAAGTGTGCCACTAGGAAATAGCAGAACCTTATTTGGTAGATGATTAAAGATGACTGTCCTCTCTCATTTCCTTTGCTTTGGGGTCCTCAGCACCACTGGACGTGCTTTGATGGAGCTCTGTGACAAGGGTGAGCAGGCACGTGCCAAGGCACCATGGTTCTCAAGAAGGCTGGTGAACTCTGGAAATACAAATTTCAGTCTCTTAGAGTAACACAGAAGTGTTTCCTATTGTAGCAACTTAATCTCCATCTTTTTTCCTTCCCAGCAGAGTACTCACAGCATCACTCTGAAATCGGGAAACTATCAGGCGGGTTTTGCTATTGCTCTTTCCTCCGCTTTCTTCCCAATTCAGTGGCTCCTAACTTGAAGTGTCCTAAACCACTGATATCTGAAGTTACCTGGGTAGTTCACTGCTCGAGAGAACTGAGGACAGACTTTCTTTTGCATGAGTTAGTTCATTGTGGGATTTGACTGTTCATATTGTATTCGGCTAGAGGTCCACATGGGGCAGTGTGACAGTGGTCAGGAGGATGCAACTCACAAGACTGCAGCCTGCCTCTTCTTTAGTCTAGAGTGACAGCCTGTGCAGAGCACAAGTACTGTTCTGCCCATTGGTCTTGGTGTACAGGATGCAGCACTTCAGGATTTACTTTCCGTAGTTGCATGGGAGGCTGTACAATGAAAATCTTCAAGACAGGCTGGTATTTTTGGCTCACTGTTGTGTTCCATTATGCAAGATGATACAAGAGGTATATGTTTCTTGGCTTAGCAGAAATATCTGAAAACACAGAGGCTGTGTTTCCTGAAGCTTTTCTGTCTCGGAAGTTTTCTTCTGTGCATCACAGTGGGTTTTTTGCTGTTTTCTGCAGACTTCTGCTGGATGTGTCTGGGAGACTGGAAGACTCACGGCAGCGAGTACTACGAATGCAGTCGGTACAAAGAGAATCCTGATATTGTAAACCAGAGTCAGCAAGCACAGGCCAGGGAGGCCCTTAAGAAGTACTTGTTCTATTTTGAGAGGGTAGGAGACATCTCCTTGGCCAGAGCTGCTGTAGCCTTTTAATGCTCCCTGCCTGGTGCAAAGGTCATTGCCAGCAATCTCCGTGCAAGAAACTGCCCAAAGAGAATCTGTGCGGAATTTTCAGGCCCTGTTGTTTTTACTCAAAATCCTGCCCTGCGTGTCCCATCCAAACCAGTAATGTCGTACCCAAAGCAAATTATATTTGCTCCTGTATTTCCTTGTGCTAGAGAAAATCAGTATTACCTGTGTGCCACTGTACTGTTTTTCTGTAGGCTGAGTGCTGCTGCAGTAGATAGATATATTGCTCCAATAATTTCCTTCCAGGATCAGGAAACTTCTTTTCCTTGCAGTATGTCTTTATAGAGACAAAAAGTAAATAAACTCTGCCATGTTCAATACTTCATTGACTGTGCCAAAGTTTTCCTAAATTTTCTTGTAATCATGTTTTTTGAAGTTGAAGTTGCAGTCAGAGCACCTCTGTCCACACAGCAGGCTCGATGCACCTGGCCATACAGTGCAATTCTAGAGCAGCATCTCTAGAAGAGAACATGGTAAAAGTTCAGTGCTGCTGCATTTCACTTGTTCCCCATTAAAATTAGTTTATTCTTCACACCATGAGCCAAGTCCTGTGATAAAATAAATGTGGTTATTCTTTATTCTTCAGACCAACAGGCTTTGGGAAATGGCCATGCTTACAATGTGCACATGGATGTTGGAGTTCACTGAGCCCATGTCAAATGTTAATTTAAAATCTTGACCTTTCTATAGAATTCCTTTAAGTAGAGGAATCACTATTACTTTCCATCTTGTTAGACACAAGGTCATTGTACAACCAGGGAGAATTCCCACTCTGAAGAGCTGGGTTTGCTCCCTGCTCTTTGCTGCTGTCAGTCTGTTGTGTACAGCCTCTGCCACTTGCTACTGGAGCTGCTACCTTGCTGTTCTTTCCCACAGCATGTCTTGCCTTGCTGGACTCCTGCCCCACTTGAATTTCTGCTTGCTATAGCCTGTGCTTTTACAGCAGCAGTATTCTGGTCTCATGTAATTTTTTTCTTTCCCCATCTCTCCACCCCCACCCCTTGCAGTGGGAGAATCACAATAAAAGCCTACAGCTGGAGGCACAGACATACCAACGAATCCAGGAGAAAATCCAAGAAAGAGTTATGAACAACTTGGGAACATGGATAGACTGGCAATATCTACAAAATGCTGCAAAACTACTTGCAAAGGTGGGTAGCTGTGGCTTGTTTTGGCACAAAGAGAATACACACCAGAATGCTAAATTCACTGCATGAAGTGAGGAAGGGAATTTAGGGGTTGTGGGTATGTGGGACAGTACCTCTGGTCTGGAACATGAACTAGCCAAAAACAATCTGGAAGTGAACTCTGTGAAGTTATGCTTTAACTGCACAAATTCTGTCAAGGAAGGGGTAGGAACTTCCACTAGAAGTGTCCGGTCTTCTTTGTCAAAAAGTAGCTTCTTAGCCTGTAGCGGTCACACAAATCTGACTGTGCTGACTTCCACACCTGAGACTCTTGTCCTTCTTTTCTCTCTCCTTTCCACTCCCCAACAGTGTCGTTACACCCTGCAGTACACATATCCATATGCCTACTACATGGAGTCTGGTCCCAGAAAGAAACTGGTAAGTTGTTTTGCTCTTTTTTTGCTGATAGCTTTTTGGGGTGTAGCTGGCAGCATGCTGGGCTGAATTCCAGAGTTTGCCAGTGTCTGAAATATTAGTCCTCACTCTGAGTTAAGGACAGGACAAATAATAGGTGCTTTGCACCTTTTGTCTTCACTTCGAGTTGACCAGCAGCTCAATCCTCTGATAAATTAAATTATTTTCCCAGGACACTTCACTTTTACTAACAAGCAATTTATCCAGAACGTTTTGAGGCTGGAAGTGTGCATTTGTTCCTTGGTAAGGCTTATCACAGTGCTGTGGGCCGTATTTCACCTGAAGAGCTGCTGGAGGATAGCTGTTCCAGCCTTTAAACAGGGTGTAGCTTTGTTCCTGCTGTAAGTTCCTTGCTGGCTTGAGCATCCCATGGGCTGGACATGTTCAAAAATAGCTCTGAATTCACTGAAGAGGTGATTTCTTTGACTCAGTTGTCCAGGAAGACCTGTTATTGTCTCTCCCTGTAGCATTGTATGTGTTCTCTGAGGCTGTGGACAGATATTTTCTTCTGGATCATACCGTGCCAGTGGAACAAATTAACTACTCCCAGCAGTGGTTAACAGTCCCTCTGCTCTGCCTGCAGAGCTGCTCACAAGAGCATTTTCTGACCTGTTTATGGCAAAATGAGCTGAGTGAGGAAATATTTGTCACTTGCAATGTTTTTAGGTTGACTGGGTTAATTTTGAGTGATGCAGGTTGGGGAGTGCTTACATAAGAAACTCCTGGCAGGGACAGTGCTGTGTAGCTAAAGGTGGACAAGGAAGGAGGCACAAAGCACCTCCGCCAGCAAAGCTGTCAGCAGAACACATTTGTCTGCTCCTCAAATGTAGTGTGTGATTTGAAACTTCTCCACTAAACTAGTTTCTTGTTGCTGTCTCTAATTTTACTTTTGCAGTTTGAATACCAGCAGGCCCAGCTGGAAGCTGAAATTGAAAATCTCTCATGGAAGGTGGAGCGAGCAGACAGCTATGACAGAGGGGTGAGTGTTCTGTGTGCTCAAGCCCGCTGGCCGGATTTTCTTTGTTGGGCTTAACACTTCTGCAGAAGCACAAAGGCAGTCAAGTGAGGGTTCTGAGAAACTAGATCCAGAAACTCAGCTTTAGGCAGTGGATGTCGTAGAAATGGAATGCTCGCTGCCTTACAGGAGAGGAGGGAGGGCTGCAGTGAGTCCTGCAAACTGAAACGGGACTGGCAGAGCTCTGGAGGAAGCTGCCTGTAGCCCTTTGATGGAGAGCAGATTCCCTAAGTGCGCAGCTTTTTAGACAGAGCAGGAGCCAGGTAACTGCAGAGGGAGCCCATGTTAAAAGGAAAAGGATCTGCAGTCTTGTGTGCGTGTGAAGTGTGAAGGTTGGTGCTTCTCAGGCTGAAGCTTAGTCTCTCCCTAAAGAAAATGAGCTTTCCTCTGGGGAGTTGATGCTAACAATTTCCACCTTCTGTTTTACCAGGACTTAGAGAATCAGATGCACATAGCAGAGCAGAGACGGAGGACCCTGCTGAAAGACTTCCATGACACATAAGACAGGAGGAAGTGACAAAGTGCAGGGGTGAGAGCAGCGAGTGAAGTGATGGCAGCTTCACCGGGATAAGCAGGCACTGCCTCTGGGAGAACACGGCCAAGGACAAAGCCACCCCTCCCCTTGCAAGTCAGACACATGCAAACACCACATCTTAGTCCAGTTTGTTCTCTTATCTTTCTGTTTCTGTTTCTGCCAGGCTAGAGGCCAGAGTTCAGATTGGCATATTTCCTGGGACGTTTCCCTCCTGCCCTTGATGGTTTCAGAAGGGGAGGGAGTTTTTCTCTGAATGGCTGTTAATAGTATTAGATCATTACAATTTATGTAATTTTCAACGGTTGTACAATTATACAGACAAACCTTAGAATAACACACAACCCTTTTTAAAAATAAATTGGCAGTGGAGTGTTTTTCCTTAATCTGCTTGTAAATTTGATGGGCTTTTTCCCCCCTCTCCTTCTCCCTGACCCAAAAGTCCTCCTAGGCACTGAAGGAGGTTACAAAATATCTCAGCTAGACTTCCCGATGCTCTTTAACCAGGGCATTGTAGCATTGGCATTGCACGAGAAGAGTGGCTGGTGTTAAGAGTGGCTTCTGCTGTGTCTGACGGCGACAGCACCAGCAGTGGCTGTGATTAAGGATGATTACATGTGACATCTCTTTTCTTGTAAATCAGCTGTGCAAAATCCTGCTACACAAACAAAAGCAAACTGAGGAATTGTAGGCGAGAGACCAGATTAACATGGGGAATTATGCCTTGAGTCAGGTCAGATTCTGCATTTGATGAATTTTAGGTCTTCCATGTAGATTTTTGCTTTACTTGTTTTTGTGGGGAGGGTGTTGTATTGCCAAAGTGAGTGATGAGAGAGTAGTAGCACACTGTTGTTAAGCAGGGCGTGGGGCTTTTGCAGAGTGAAACAATCCATGTTATAATAGTGCCATGCAGCCTGGTAAAGATTATTTGTGCCTGCTGGGTAGCATGGCTGAGAAAAACTTGATCCCGTTCCTCAAGGTGAGACAAAACGCCGCTACATTATGAGGAGGAAAGATTATGTACAACACGCTCCCTGGCACACGTCGGCAATGTGGATGGGCACTTGAATACAGGTGTGCTGCTTGTGCTGAGCCTGCACCAAGCCAGGCAGAAAATAAACTAGCAAAATTAATTTATTTGTATATTAGTATTGATAATGGTGGGGACTTACCAGAAAATTGATTGTTAGGAGCATGTGGAGCTTTTTTATTAACATTCTTTTTTCTAATGTAAAATATACACTAAAATAAAAATATGAAAACCTAGTTCATCTTAGTAGGGGTTCACATGAAAAAGGTTACTTAAGTGCTGATGCTTGCCTGTTTGCTACTGAAAGCAGGCCACATGTTAAGATTTCACAGGCATGAATGTCACCTGCACCAGGAACACGTTGTTTGCAACCAGTAAGGTGGAGCTGGAGCCTGATCTGAGGGAATCTTCACCTCTATGGGGAACTCATGGGTTTCTCTTCCATGCTCTTTGTGGAAGTGTTGCCTTTGATGCATCCCTGTATGCTCTGTTGCCCTTATATAATGTCATTTGACAAAGATTAAACTGGAGAGTGGAGAAAGTGCTAAATTCCTGCATGTCAGAATAAGCTAACTCTGCTATTGGAGCCTTTTTCATGTACCTGAGACATGTGAGCCAAGTATTTGCAGCACATGTAATTGGGCAGATGGATTTTAATGGAGTGCATCTGTTTAAAAGAGGAGTAGCTGTCACAGGAGCTAATCCTGTGGCCATGCTTTTTGTACACAAGCAGAAATTTTCAGACTGAGAGGCCTTTTCCTCCCTCCCTTCCCTGGTGTGGGATGCATCCTCAGGGAATGGGGTAGTGTACTGCCGAGGAGCTGCAGGCAGTGGAACGGGGGTTACAGCAGAAGTGGCTGAGGGTAGAGCAGGGTTGCAGAGAGGTGGCTGGAGCCAGGGAGCGGGGCAGGGAGGGAGCCCGTGGTTTCGGGGAGCAGTGCTGCACAGGCAGTCTGCATAACTGTGGCTCCTTGTGTCCCTGTTCTGGCTCCCCCCTAGGCTGGAACCATAGAGGCAGATAAGTCTGTGCTCCAACTGCTGTCTCCTGACTTCATTCCTTCCTCTGCTCCCAGCAGCAGCCTCTCTGTGCCCTCCTCATGATATATTCTAGAGGTCAGTCTCTTCCTTCCTCTCCCTTTCCCAAATGACTGTCAAAGTCTGGGCACACTGGACCCAGGGGAAGGGGTAGTGGGGGGGAGGGGGGCTTGCTGAGACCCAGCAGTTTGCAGTGCGTAGAACCAATGTTTTAACTGTTCTTTAAACATGTAACGTGCAAAGTACTAATTAGGATAAAAGCTGGTGGTGGTGTTGTCTAAACGTAATTAGCGTGACACCTAATCTCTTTGCAGGATGGGTATGTGGAGTTTCCCAGTCCCAAAGAGCTCTCACTTCTGTTACACAATCGCCCAGCTTTGAGCTAGATGAGAATGGGGTTTTGTCTCCCTCCCCCCCTCCCTCTCCCGTGCCCCCACAAAATGCTTTACTATGAATCCTTGTTCGTAGACAAGCTGGACAATATAGCTGTGGCCAAATTTACTGAACAGACTGCTGAGATGCTTGGCTGAGGAACAGTAATAAATATTGCATAGTGTGCCCCCTAATTCTTTCACATTTTCTGAAACTAGAGCTTTGTCAGCAGTTCTGTTTATTTTAAAAGAAAACAAAAACCCCTTTCTGAAGGTGGTGAGAGTCCTGGTTTGCACGCACAGATCCTGTTTCTATACTCTCTGGGAAAACAACAGGACTGACTCGCTTTAGCAGCCCAGGCAGGGTGACTTCTGTATTCCTGTCGTACAGAAAGTTGTAGACTCAAGAGAAAACCTGTGGAGCGCAGGGACTATTTGCTCTTTGTGTAAAGTGGCCAACGCTGCTTGAGAGGCGGGTGGCAGGCGGGAAAAAGGCGTTCCCAACGCCAAAAGACAAGGCCATTTTTCCCCCTCTAATAGGTACGCGGCCCTGCTTGAGTCAGCGAGGTTACATGAATAGAAGGTGGCTGAGGAGCCGTTAATTCTGGGGTACAGGTTTCCCTCTGGTGTTACTGCTCCAGGTGTGGGATGTTTGCTCTGTTTGGTTTTTCTTTTTGCACTCATCTCCAGTTCCTGACACCTCTCCATCCTCCCATCCCACACTCTCTTCATTTCAGCTTCGCTTGTGTTAGTGCATTGGCTGCCTCATCTCTGATAGTCCTCAGGCTTCCCAGACTGTAACCAATTTTC
>NW_010338486.1:33911-34135 GCF_000700745.2 Antrostomus carolinensis
GCGGCTCTGCGCTGTGCCCCCCGCGCGGGGACGGGGACGGGGCAGCAGGAGGTTTCTGTGCTCTTCTCTTGCACTCCACGTTTTAGAATTTTTAAGCGGGTGGAAAGAAAAAAAGAAAAATAGAACTTTATTTTTAAACGAGGCACTTGTTCTGGGAATTCCTTTCCTGGCTCGGGTTGGACCCCGATGGGGGCTGGGGGGGGGTCACAACGCCGCTGCCCACC
>NW_010338487.1:0-17423 GCF_000700745.2 Antrostomus carolinensis
CACTCCTCCCAGCTCTGTGTCATCAGCATTTTATTTCAATAGAGGCATGCTTGCATGCTTTCTTCCCCAGCCATAAGCACCTTCCTTTTCTTTCCTTTTTTGGGGGGGCTTGTAATGTCACAGACTTGACCCGAGTAGCTCGTTTCTCCTCTAGCAAGCAGTCTGTGAGTGGGACCATCTCCTGCCGCTGTTTTGGAGAAGTTTAGGTACCTGAGTTAAAAGGCCAAGTTGCAAGCTGTTTCATTGAATTATTTTATATTGTCAGCCTGCATATCAACAATCCTGTCTCTCCATAGTTTAAAAATAACTTGATATCTTCTTTGCAAGGACTTGAAAACTCTGGCATTTAATTTATCTTCACTTGAAAGCATTGCAGTGCCTTCAACTTCTCAGCTATGTTGAAGGCTAGAAGATTCTAGCTGTTATAGCTATGGGGGCAGCCTAAAGAGCCCTCTCTCTTGTAAATTGTTTAATGCTTTCTAATTGTGGAAAGGTACCTTAAATACACCTGCTCTCAGGATTTTTCAAGCTGTATGAATGTGAAATCATAAACTTGGTCTTCTCTGCTGTCATTCGGAGCTTGCTGCCTGGTTTGCAAATGCTGTGGCTTCTTGGAAGAAAAAACCGTGATGGGGGCAGCAGTGATTGAAGTGAATTATTGAGTGAAAGAACCCCAAAATTACTGAGTGGATGTACCCAAAAAGAGACTTCTTCAAAGTAGTAGATTGATTGCTTAGTTAAGAGACTTGAGGAGAGGTGGCTACTGATCATAGAAACCTAGAGACTGGGGGCAAATGCTACCCCCAAACCCTTTCTGGAGGGGTACCAAACTGGTATCTGGCTGAGGCTGCTGCTCCTGAGAGGAGGTAGGTGGATGAGCACATCTTCCCTGCACTGCCTGCTGTGAGGCAGCAGCTCCTTCTAGGAAGCAAGTTTACTTCCCTGGCTGCTTTCTAACAGATTTCTCTTGAGCCCTTCCAAGCTGCGAAGGTAGCAATGACATTAGCTGTTTATAACCTGCTGCTTGCCTTTCTCTCAGATGTATTTCGTGTACAACCTCAGGCTTTTCTCATTTGCAGCTTAACTTTGTTATAAGGTGACTGCTTTTACTTCCAACTTCATTGATATCTATTACAAACTTGCCCTGCAGTTCAAGAAAGAAGGTGCCTCGGTTTCCACAAGTGGAAGTTTTAGTGTGTGTGGTTTTTACAGTACTGATGATAGACGTTTCGACCCTCTGTTGTTACTCAGGGAATTCAGAAGGGGTTTTTTTCCACAAATACTGTTTTACTCTGCATTAATGTTTATAAATATATTAAGGGTGAATGTCAGGAGGATGGAGCCAGGCTCTTCTCAGTGATGCCCAATGGTAGGACAAGGGGCAATGGGTGTGAGCTGGAACACAGGAGGTTCTGCTTAAACTTGAGAAGAAACTTCTTTACAGTGAGGGTGACAGAGCCCTGGGACAGGCTGCCCAGGGAGGGTGTGGAGTCTCCTTCTCTGGAGACATTCAAGACCCGCCTGGACACCTTCCTGTGTGATCTCATTTAGGTTCCTGCTCTGGCAGGGGGATTGGACTGGATGATCTTTTGAGGTCCCTTCCAATCCCTGACATTCTGATTCTGTGTGATTTTGTGAACATTTACGGTTCACTAAGCTGCTCTGCTCTATATAGGAGCTAAGAGATGCAGCATCCATGAGAAATCAACGGGCAGGTCATCCCAGAGCACGTTGTTCGTGGGGCGTACAGCTGAATGTTAAGCACGTTTCTAGGGTGAGCTGTCAGCTTTGATATTTAGGTACTGCGTAATGTAGGTGGTGTAGTTGAACTGGAAAACCTCCAGAGCATCTGAACAAAGATCTTGGCTGCTGGAGGGAAATTGTGCTACCACAAAAAGTCCTGTTTCAGTAAATGGAGATGTGGCTGTATTTGGAGGGGATTAAAAAATGGTGCTTGAGAGTAAAATCTCCACGATGTTGGGGTGTGTGCCAGACCTGACCAAGGTGCTCTGAGTGGGCTGTGTGCTACCTGCAAACCGTGATTATTGGCTCTGCCATACCGAGACATTTAAGTGGTAAAATACCTTGCTAGTAAGTACATGAGTTGTGTTTACCCAATTCTCAACCTGTGCTTTTGTTCCTCAGTATTGAGTTCGACCGAGACTGTGACTACTTTGCCATTGCTGGGGTGACAAAGAAGATTAAAGTCTATGAGTATGGTACAGTCATTCAGGACGCGGTGGATATTCACTACCCGGAGAATGAAATGACCTGTAATTCCAAAATCAGGTAGGCGTTGACTTTGCATTTAAACTCAGAGGACCTTTTCTGCTTGCTTGTTCATGTGCAGCAGCTGCTTTGCTTTCTTTATCCATTGTGGGAATGGGAGGGGATGGGAGGAAAGCAGGAGCTGATAGAGAGCTTGCTTTGAACTCTGGGTAGGATCAGGTGGTATGAGCACTATTACCTGAGTATGCTGGGCTCATCTAAGGTCATAGCATGCCCACATATCCACAGGAAAAAGGGACACAGGGTGGAGAAGTGCTTCTACATTCCTTGCAAGTGTATTTGGATACCTACTCAGTTAAAAGAAGAGTAAAAGCAGAGTAGTGGATATGTTCCAGGTGAAGTCTTAGCTTGGTCTCAAGGTAATTTCTGTGCCCAGTGCTTTATAATAGCCTCTGATTGCTTCATGCTCTATTCTCTTCATCGACCAGATCCTTTCTATTCTGAGAAAGGCTGCTAGTCCTCAGGAAATGTACCTCATTTGCACCTTCTGCCTATGAACTTACTGCCTGAAGTACTGTTCTGCTAGGCTTCAAAATATCAAGCTCTTGGGGAAAAGACCTTACTTGATTTTTGCTTCTGTGCTGCTATCATTACTGTCAACCAGGTTTTTCTTATCTTTTTAGCTGACTTAAATCAAAGAAATACAGACCACCATGTCAGAACTTCAATTGAAAGAGTATGGCTAATGTAGTTTAAGAATCCTAATTCAAAAAAATCTGTTAAAGCTCAAAAGTAAATAATACAGGCAATCAAACCAATTCAGTATTGTAATACCAGTCTCCAGCATCTCTGTTAAACTCATTTGTTTTTATTTGATACTCTGCATTTTAAAAACAGTAAAGCACCCACAAAAATGTAAGTAATAAATTTACATAACAGTCCAGCTTCTATGAAAACAAAATCTTGTGCAACAAGATTAATAATGCTGGTTAGCCTACTTCAGCGGTTAAAAGTCACGCTTAGTTTTGTAGTTGACACACATTTCTTAAGATAGATCAGTCACTCCTGTATCACTGATGCTGATTATTCTCAGAAATTTTATAACACTGGTTTATGAAGGAGGAGATATAAATACAACTGACCCTGGGACTGGCTTTCACGATGGGTATAAACAGTCTGAGAGGGGTTTGCATTGATGAGCCATTATTGATCATGGAGCTTGTGTTTTGCTGGACTTGGGAAATGTTCAGCATTTTTGCCTGAGTCATAGCAGAGTTCACACTGCTCAGCTTCATTATTCTGAAGAGAAGAACAGAATAACAGGAGAACCATCTAGCAGGCAATTAATACCTTTTGCTTTAATTGAAAGAAGAAAAGCAATGTGTGTTTGGTATTTCTCTCCGAGATGACTTTCAAACTTGCTATTTCAAATTTGACAGGGTTCCACCCTGACAGGTATGAGGTAGTTGGTTGTTCTCCCTTCTCCAGCAGCTGCTGGTGAGGAGAGCTGTGTTGGTGCCTTCAGTGATGTAAGTCTTGTCAGCTTTGTGCTCCAGACAAGACATTGTTTACATTCAATATTTCTTATCTTTCTCAAATTTCATGCATATATACATTATATATATATCTAAAAAAACCTATATATATATATATGACAATGCTAAATGTATTGTCCTCTGGCACTCTTCTTTCATTCCCTGCCTGAATTTCTCTCATTCTTCTGAAGAAAAGGTTTTTTTTTTCCTTCCCATCGGCACCTCCACATTTTATCACCCTGCCTTCAGCATGTGGGTGCTTTTGGTTTTAACAAATGAAGTTAGGCTGTCAATCAAATGCATCCCTGCTATATATCCATTAGCTGTGCTGCCAGTCACCAGTGCTGGGGCTTGCTGGTGCAGTGTTGAGCAGCATAATAACTTGCTATTCTGAAGTGGCGTAGCTTGAGGGAGAAGTTATATATGAAGGCTGTAATTTCATTATGGAATATTGCAGTATGCTGAAAATGTGCCTGTATTATAATAAAAAAAACACTAAACAAGCGGAGCCTGCTTTTTGTAAAAAGCTTTGGCTTAAAGCTGTTGATCTTCATTTGGGTGGAGGTGCAGCTTCTTTCAGAGGCTTACTCTACTTGCTAGTGCCCTTTCTGATATCAAAGATAGACTTATTTTTGCTATGGCACATGGGTGGTACCTCTTTTCCCAGCAGAGATGGAGAAATCTGTGTAGATGGGATTGGGTGACTTGTCTCTTCTGCTGAAGCTGATGTGTGACACTGACACGGCTCATAATGTCCTTTCTGTCCTCTCATGGCACCAGAGCTGTCTGTCCGCAGGCGCTTTGGCTTTCCGAAGACACATCATGAGTTGTTCACCCTAAATTGATCCTGGTTAACCTTGTTCAAAGTGATGATACTGGAACATAAATCGTTAGTGCTTGTGTTGGTGACTCAGCTTTTGGAGGAGCAGCAGCTCTGATGGCATTTTCTGAAAGCAGACAGGTGACAGCATTTGTGAGGACTTGTGTCTGGCCAAGAGCAAGTCTGCTGGCCCGGAGCAGCTGCGGGAAGGGAAGCCCTTGCCTGGGATGGGGCTGGCACCAGCCCAGCCCTGCCCTGGCGTGTGCCAGCTGGGCGCCTGCTGAAAGGTTGAGCTTCATGCCAGCAGTAATTGATTGTAGGCTTTTCTGGAGCAGAGCCCTGGTACTAGCTGTAGCTGAGGCTTTCTTCTTCTTTTCCAACTCCTTTTTTTTTTTTTTTTTAATTTTATTTTTTTTCCCCACCCACCTGCTTCTTAAATACATTCTTTTTCTTTCATCATCTGCTGAGTTCTCTTATCCCTATTTTTAAGAACAAGGAGGAAGTTGATGTGTTGAGTTTCTGGTAAATGTGCATCACATCCCCCGGGAATGAGAGTGGCATAAGCTTCCAGGAAAAATACAAGATGACACATAAATCCTCATAAAAATCCCATTTACAGATTCATAGCTTCAGTACAAGAAACAAATCCTGGCATTGTGTAGTAGCTATAAACAGCACCCTGTGAGCTAATTATGACTTGCTGTGTCTCCAGCTATGGCAGACAATAATCTGCGGCTCCCCCCGCGCAGGAGGAGATGGGAAAGGACGAGAAGAGGATGAACGGGCTAGCAACGAGCCACAGCTCCTCTCTGATTTATTCAAGAGACAGATTTGTTGTTTTGCCATAGGTTGCAGGGGGAGAGAAATAAGGAGCTCTAGCGTTCAGGTAAAAGAAATTGGCTTTAGGCCTCGTTAATCTACAATAGGTGATGTGCGAGTGTGGTTAGGTAAACAGGCTTTTGAAATCCCTGTTAGTATTCTGCGTGCTCACCACTGTGTGTTTGCAGCATCTGTACTTCAGTGATAGATGTTACCACAGACCTTCAAAATCAGCTGCATCTGTTTAGTCAACTGCAGTAAAAGCAAAGCATCAGTAGGCTTTTTTTTTCTTTTTTTTTTTTTGGGGGGGGGTGGGAGGCTGCTGGTATTTTATTGTTTTCATTTTTCAGTGTCAATAAATCAAATGCATGATTGCTCTATCCTAATAGCAGTTCGTGCTGTCAGTTTTTAAAATGGCAGTCGGTTCTCACTATTAAGTTTAAATTAAGCAAAAACTTGCCTTATGGTGTTTTTCATTGTAGTCTTTGCTATTTGAAGAGATATGAGCTCTCTTTATGCTGGAAAAACCTCACCAGGGGTTGTGCTAGCTGCCCATATTTCCAAGACAGAAAACATTTGACATTAAACAGGTTATAAGGAAGTATACCTTTAACTTTTGTTAATTCCAGTTTTCAGAGTAAGTGCTTCACTTTGCAGTAAGATTTTTTTTTTTTTCTTTAAAAGTATTTGTCTGCAGGTTTTCTTTGGATTGATTCAAAAAAGGTTTGTTTTTTTTTTTAAACATTTGTAATGGTAACATAATTCTGTATATCTGAAGTATTTGGTTAGCGTTGTTGTTGTTCATGTGGATGTTCCTTGCAGTAATAGATCACTCCCTTTAAAACATTTCGCTCCTAAAACTACTGAGCATCGGTTGACTCATGGTAATAGACTGGATCTGAAGCACTTGGCACTGGGAAGCAGGTCAGACCACAGCAGTTTGTTCCTTATTAAAAGCTTTAACTCCGTTTAACTGTCACTGCCAGAGGGGTGGTTGACACCAGGTAACTTGATCCTGGATTTGAGACATTTCAGCCATAAAAAACACTGCCTCATGAAAGAAACATCAGTGCTACTGACAACGTTAACTGAGCTGGTCCACTTGTGTCTCTGAATAAAATGAAGGATGCACATAAATCTTTACGGTGTCAGGATTCCTGTGTGTCCAGATTGGATGCCAAGGTTAGGAGACTGTTTCAGAGGTCAGTGATTAGCTTTCAACTAGAATTTCTCCAGGCTAATCTCCTAGGAAGGAAAGCTATCACAACTTTGGGCAAGATAAACCTCTGGGGTATAACTGTTGCCCTGTTTAAAGAACAAAGCAAAAACTAAAAAAAAAAATATACAGCTACTAGTATTCAAAATAAAAAATAGCCTCACACAACTCCTTTTAATCCAGCACTGAATTATGTATTATCTCAGCCTTAGGTAGCTGTATCATATCTCATAGCCTCCACATTTCAGTTTCTCCCTGGATATGGCTGCAGGCCATCGAAAGGTTGTCTGCAAAAAGGTATTTTTGTGAACTTCTGGGGTTTCGGTGCTTAACCTGTTTGAGGACTGTGTAAGCTTCATTTTTGATCTGTCTTGCCTTTGCCCTTTCCTTTCCCCTTCTCCAACTTGCTCCCCCATGTATTTTTGAGCCTGTTATTCAATTTGTTACCCATGATAACATCTCAAGGGAACCCAAAAAAGTAGATGTCTTTGAAGCTTCAGCAAAATTGCCTGCATTGGGATGGAAGAAAGATCAGTGCTTCCCTTGAGGGGAGTGTGGCAGTAGCTCCTCAACCCTTTGTAGATCCCAGGGAAGCCACATGGAAGAGAAACTTCTTAATGTCCCAGCTCTAGGACAGCCTTCTTTCAGGCCTGTGTCATCACAGATGCCAGAGAATACAACCAAAGGACAATCAGTCCTTGGTAAAAAGTGTCCTTTACCTGGAGAGGGAGCTCCCCCTCCACCTCATCCAACCCTGAATTGTGCTGTACGAAGGTTACTTCTGAGAATTTAAGTTATAAAGAAGCTCAGGTATTGCAATGTCAAGGAGAAAGCTCTCATTTCAGACTTTGTAAAGGGAGTTGGGTGGTGATGAAGGGAGAGAACTGAAATGGGATTGTTTTGTCTTATTATGATCCTTTAATCATATTCCTTAAAAATGAAGGATTTATGGTGTGTGTGACTTAAAAAGTGTTAATTGAACCACTTAGTGGCTGCAAATCCCTAAACATTTTTTCACCTGTCAGTTCCTGTTTTCCCCTCTGTCTATCTACAAATGCTTTATAAGTGAGTGTTAACCACTTGTTAACACCATCAAACTTCAGTGGGACTGAGTGCTTAGCGTGATCTTTGCTGTGCCAGACCTAATGGACATGCTTTTGGGCACAGAAACCCTTCATTTTTCTCCATCTATATTGATTGATCTGATTACCTCTCCCTTCAAACCTGGCACTTCTTATCCTTAGATGTCACATCTCAAACAGAACTGTTGAACTCTGTCTGTTTTATTTTGATACCTACTCAGTAATTCATGATTTTCATCTTCTGGGGTGATTTCTTTTTTGAAAAGGTAGTTTTGTGGTTTCACAGAATCACAGAATTGCCTCGATTGGAAAAGCCCTTTAAGATTGTCAAGTCCAATCATTAACCTCACACTGACAAGTCCTCAACTAACCCATGTCCCTCAGCACTATGTCTACACGACTCTTCAATCCCTCCAGGGATGGGGACTCCACCACTGCCCTGGGCAACCCCTTCCAATGCCTGAGAACCCTTTCAGCAAAGAAATTCTTCCTCACATCCCATCTCAACTGCCCTGGGCACAACTTGAGGCCATTTCCTCTTGTCTTATCAAGATTATCCTCTCCATTGTTCAGCTTGCAGTGCCCAGCAATCTTCTGCAGATCAGATGTGGGTCTTGTGCTCTGCTAGCATAGAGCATCCATCCTCTAACCAGCTGAGGTGGCACCAGCATGTCTGCCTTTCTCTGGGACCCTCTCCATCTGCTGCTGTACTCTCAAAGCCATCCAGATAGAGGACTGTCTTCTCTGAGGATTGTCCTTGAGCTGTATTCTTCCCACTTTTGTGTGATGGCTAAACTTTCAGATTTTTATTTTTTTTTTCTTAAGCTGTTTTAAGCTTGTTTGGAGATAAGATGGCAGGGAGAAAAGGTTTGAACCGATAAATGTCTAGCGCAGGATCTGCCCCCTGCCATTAGTAGGAGACTGCTCCCAGCCCAGAGCCTGCCTGCCTTGTAGCTCTAGGGCTCTGAACAGCTTTTACTTCCATCAATGACAGACTGCTCTGCCTGGAAACAAGACTCCAGATGTCAGACATGGTTATCTCTGGACTGCTGCAACCTTCACCTCACAGTCCTAGTGGGCAGTGCCTGCCAGCTTCATTTGGTCCTCAGGGAGCCACTTAAGCTTCTCTGAATGAGGTTTCTTGTAAAGCAGAGACTGTCAAGACCTGCTTTTCCCTGGATACCTAAAGGTAGTAGAGCTGATATGATGATAGCTCCTTGATGATACATCTGTGGACAGTCCTTGTGCCTACAAGGGCTAGAGGACACTAACATTTTCTAATTAATGATGTATCATGGGAGACATGAAATCAGGGAAGGCGTTGCCTGAGCTGTATCACCTCAACCATCATCTTAGCAGCTGGTGGTTAAAGATAATGACTTACGTTGGGGAAATACAACTCTTTTAACTTCTGAATGCAAACTTTGAAAACCAAGGGATGCTGTTACACAAAGGAAGTGTATAAGCGTGTGGACAGACTATAGGTAGAGGTGCACACAGGGAGGAGTGTTGGACAGGTTGAAAGCATTGCCATCAAACGTCCCTCTGTACTGGCCATGCTACAGAAAGCTCCCAGTGATGCACTGGGGAAGGTGTCCTGAAGGTTTTCTCCTAGCAGTGGTGTGAGAGGCTGGCAGAAAGCTGCTGCTGTTGGACATCTGTATCTCATTTCTGTAAGTTATGGACTTAACTTGTGCAGAGGGAAACAGAGCTGGAAATCTTTTGGATCACTCAGTGAAGCTTCCTGCTAATGCAAGCATCAACAGCACGTTATTCCTTCCACATATTTCTTCAAATTTTTCTTAAACCAGTTGGCTTTCTTGCCTTAGCTGCTCCAGATCCTCGGATAAGCTTGTTGATTCCATGCAGCTAAATAGTAGTGAGCTCTGATTAGTGGTTGGTGGGCATAGTCTCTCTGCAGCTGTAAAACTCACACTCCAGCAAGTTAAGTTTGACTGTAGTCAAGAGCAGAACACCAATGCTGCTTGCTATTATTTAATGAATTGAAAAAATAAGGTTTTTATATTTAACTACCTTAAAAAAGTAGTGCATTTGTGTATAAATTCCTAAGGAAAGCAAGAGGCAAGTGCACATTGGAACCAAGAATTTGCCAAGGTATAATACTTCTACGTCAGTATCCATGTACCTACATCATATTTCAATGTGTAGCTGCACTGATCAAAGCAGTACTAAAAAGTTACAGAATCATGGACTTCTAGTTTATATTGTTGGTTAAAACTTGGCCCCAAGGCTACCATAATCTAGTTAACTGTGTCAGACGTGTTTGATGACCTGCATGAATTGGATCTGTCAGTTCAGCTTCTGCTGCGTGCATCATAGTTGATACTAACTGGCATGCTTTTCTGCCAGATGGTCCAAAAATTGGTGAACAAGTATTACAAATTTTCTTACCTCTGTCACATTTTTTTGGGATTCAATGGAGGCATAGTGCCAGAATGCTACGAATGTGACTTGGCAGTGTCACTGCTCTTGTTTTGTCTGCTGATGGTTAGAGTTTGTCAGTGGAATTGTTATTTAGTTTTGCATAGGTACTTAATTCTTTTTTATTCTTTAGAATAAAGAATAAAAAAGAATTCTTTAAATTCTTTTTAAATTTACAGTTTAAAATGTAAATCTGTGCAATATATTTTACAGTTCTTGATGAGAAACTTATCCTAAACTGCCAACTGCTGTTTCCTCCTGGATAGGAAGGGGAGGTCTTTCTCCATTTACAGACAGCTGGAAATAGTTTCTCAGAAGTCAGACTTTTGTTTGCAGATAGGTACATGTATAGAACATTATTTGTGTTCCAGAGGAGAGGTTGATTGACCATCCATGCAGCTATGGGCTTTACATATATAGAATCTGTTAGATAAGTAGTTATCTTTATGGTAGTAATAATAATAATAGTGATTGGCAAGAGGCAAAGTGAAACCCTGAGCTCTCTGTGAGAATTTGTGTGGAATTCAAACAGCAAAACAATCACAGTGTTAAGAGATGAATACATTTTAAAAAAGAAAATCCCGAACCCTAGCACTTCATATTGGGGGGGGGCAATGTTACTTAAGCTAATAAAGCTTTTCTTTTAGTTTACCAAGGAATGTTTATTGTATTTCTGGTGGGCTTTGGTTTTATCCTTTCCTGAGTGTTTCAGTGGGGTGGCTTGATCAAATGCTATGTGCTTTGCAAAGACTAATTGCCTGATGTATTGCAAGAGTGATTTTTGTGTTGTAAGGTAGGATTTAATATAAGACTGAGGGTGTCTCTTTTTCTTTTTAAGCTGTATCAGCTGGAGTAGTTACCACAAGAACCTGCTAGCCAGCAGTGACTATGAAGGCACCGTCATCCTTTGGGATGGATTCACGGGACAAAGATCCAAGGTCTATCAGGTAACCTGCAATCAGTGAGCAACACTTTCCCATGCCAAGGACCGTGTCGGGGGAGCAGGATTCAGTCTGAGGTTCTGCTTCTAGTTCAGCAACAGGCTTTTCTGTTCCACAGGATGAGATGGATGTTCCTCCTGGTTGGTAAATGTGTCTCATTTGCACAGTGTTATTGAGCTGTAGTCCTCTGAGGGTGACAGCTATATCTTCTTGTCTCGGGCACGAGGCAGTTGACGTTTTCTTGCCGCTTGCTTTCTGCACAGGGAGAAATGAGTTTCTGGAAGTTGTTTTTCTCTCCTTTCTTTAGAAACCTTTGTTTCTCCATACCTGTTCTGCTTCAGTCTTTGTTAAAAGCCTTTTGTAAAATCCTCCAGTGATTGCTGCGGGTGCTCGTAAAGCAGGAAAGCAAAATGCAGAATTAAGTGGTGAGGCTGGGAGAAGAGAGTGATAGGAGGAACCCTTCCTGGTACAATCCTGTGCTCGGCAGAGCAGCGTGCACGTGTAAGTGGGCTGAGCTGAAAAGAGAGACCTGCTTCAGGAGAACTCCTTGGCATTTTGTCTCTTTGTGCAATTTGAACGTTGTGTTTCTGTATAATGGATTCTGAGAGGCTTGTGATCAGAATAAGGAGGTTGGAAAAGAAGATGGTTCGTTTGGAGAGAGGCTGGAAGTGCTGCAGGCTCTTGTTCAGGTAGCATAGTGCATTGAAACTGGTCAGTGATGATGAACTGCAGACTAGCCATCAGTTCCCCCTTGACAGTTCAACATAAGTTTTAATTCCTTTGTAAGCCTTTATTTATTTTTCATTGTCTTTTGGCCACTTCATAATACTTGTTTTCCACTAATCCTCTGCATATTTCAATTAAAAAGAAATTATACTGGACAAAATAAGTCTTGTCTGTTTTTTTTCTCAAATATATTTTGTTTTTCTTTATGAGGCTGAATAATGAACCTAGAGAGGACCAGCTGTTGCTTATGTTAAAACAAACTCATTTTGCTTCCTATCAGATGACTTGAATTTTTTATTTGGATTTTTATAGAGGAATGTACTGATATCTGCTTCACATTTATTAGAAATCCTTTAGTGATTTTTGTCCTGGTGAGCTTTTCATGTTGTTGTCTTGCAAGGCTTTAAACAAGGGTTTCACTGAATTTTGGGTATCATTCAGTGCAGTGTTTTGCTTCCATGTGGGATGTACCAGTGTAGCAAATACAACTCTTCTGTGTTTTAGAGGAGAGTGTGCAGCCTTGTAAAAATATTTGTGTGAGTAGAAAACCACGGGATTAGACAGCAGAAGTTTTGTTTAATAACTCAGTAGGAAGGTGAGAATTTCCTGGAATTTCAGGGAGGAGGTATATGACAAAACAAGGGGAAATGGGTTTAAGCTGCAAGAGGGGAGGTTTAGATGAGATATTAGGAAGAAGTTCTTCACTGTGAGGGTGCTCAGACACTGGAACAGGTTGCCCAAGGAAGTTGTGGATGCCCCCTCCCTGGAAGGGTTTTAAGACCAGGCTGGATGAGGCTTTGAGCAACCTGGTCTAGTGGAAGGTGTCCCTGCTGATGGCAGGGGGGTTGGAACTGGACGATCTTTAAGGTCCCTTCCAATCCAAACCATTCTATGATTCTATGACATGGCTTTTGAATGGGCATCTTACGGGTTTTGGGAGATACAACTGTGATCTACTAGAATGGGGAGCAGTACATGGTGGAACTATGGCCAGTCAAACTGTGCTGTGAACACAGGTCTCCAATGTTTATTTCCTGAAATATTTTTTTCTTTCAAGTTAAAAAAAAAAAAATCCATTTTATTTTTTAAAATTCTTCTCTACTGTCTTCTGCTTTCATGGCATGTCTAGCATACTACAAGCATTGGTCTGATTGGGAGACAAGATATTTTTTGAGAAACTGCTCAACACAGTAAGCTTCTCTGTAAACACAGTAAACTTCTCCAACCAGGACTCTCCTGACAATTTATATCAAACAGCATGTTGCTTTTACTGTTTTATCAGATTACAGCTCACCTACCTTGCAATATTTTTCTTGTTTCTCTAAACAGGAGCATGAGAAAAGGTGCTGGAGTGTTGACTTTAACTTGATGGACCCAAAGCTATTGGCTTCAGGCTCTGATGATGCCAAAGGTATTATTCTTTTTCAGTCTCTGTGCAGATAACTTCCACTGTATCTATTCCCTTTGAGGAACAAAAATGTGGTATATCATGCAACTGGTTCCTCAGCTGCCTTCAGTATGGCAGTTGATGTGGTAATGTGCCAAGATCTTACTGAACTGTTCAGATCTTAGAGAAGGAAAGGCTTTGTTTGGATTAAGATTTCTTGGTGTGATGTTCACATTTTTGGGGTAATATGCTCTCTAGCTAGCATTTTCCAGGACACTAAACAAAGCAAAATGTGTTTTAACATTAGTTAAACTTGTTAAGTTAAAGCCTTGGCACCTTTCAAAAGAGCAGCATGTATTTATATTTCAGAAATGAGGTTCTCTGTGAAAAAGCACGTTAAAAATACCTGCTGCTGTTTTACCTGTAGCTCTGATCATTAAAGACTGTGCAGAATGAGAAGCTTCCTGCTTTCACCACATGCAGTGTGTTTCTTGGAGCTTAATGGAGTCAGATGGTGGCCTGAATGGGAATGTTGGGAGCAACTCTTAGCTTTCCACACTCTGAGGTCAAAGGGCTTTTGGAGAACCCTTAAGATAAGTCCTTTCCCAACATACTGGTAGAAAAATCTTCCTCCTCTAAGAAAAAATAGGAAACTTCTAAAGCAAAGGGTAGCACTGAGTGATATGTAGTATTCTTCATCCCTAATGAACAAGATTTTATCTGTAATATGTTTACAATATCAAATTTGAGTTATTAAGCAGGAAGAGCTTTAGAGTTCCTTTCATAGTCAGTGAGGATCAACTCTCCCAGATGGGCTGATACAGCTCTAGACAAAGCTCTTCATGATTTGCTTTGAAAGGATAAATTAATTTTTCATAAACATTAAACCTTGCAAGCCAACCCCCCCAAAATGCTTTTAAATTCTGTTTCAAAAGAAAGCTGTGTTAGTGTTCCTCAACTGCATTTGGCAGTCTTTACGTCGACAGTAATTCCATTTACAAAATACAACTTTAATGATTATTTTATATTTAAGATGGGTTTTAAATATGGTTAAAAACCCTTCCCCCCCCATCCTTTTTCATGGAAGTCAGGAGTGTTTTCAGTGTGCTTAAATGCAGCAGGAGTGAACATTCACCTTGTAAATTATCAGCCTCTTCATCGTGTTGCTCCCCACTCACGCTATGCATTTGAAAGAGCTTATCTGCCAGGTAGACGTGCATTTATTAGCATGTTAACAAGTTGTCCAGTTTTGCAGAGCCAACTGCAAGCAGAGCTCCTGTCTCTGGTTGAACAGTTCACTTCTCCAGTCATAGTTTCTAAAAGCACAGTGTTTACTTAGAAATTATTATAATAAAGTCTGCAGGTCTACCTAACGTGCATTTCAATTCACAAAGGTCTTTTGAAGGTTTATTGGGATTTTGGTGAATAAAAATGGGCTGGAACATTTTATCCTTTACTTCTACCATGGTTTGCCTATGATTTGCATATGTAACAAGTCCATTAGAAACAAATGGAATGCTGTGTGAAAGTATTTGAAAGAAGCACAGATTTTAGAAGTCTTTAAGGTACAGAGCAATAGTAGCAAACATCAAAATTAATATTGTAGCATCCACCTTCCATGTCAGTGATCACATTGAAAGGGTTAAATGTGAGGAAAAGGTAACACAAGTTGTCTTAATGCAAACTTGCCTGACTTTCTGCTTGTCATGTTCATAAGTGTTTGGTTGAGTTCTGGCCAGCTCTGGGTACATATATGTTTGTCCAGGTACAGTGTTTCACAGAATCACAGAATATTAGGGATTGGAAGGGACCTCAAAAGATCATCCAGTCCAACCCCCCTGCTGGAGCAGGAACCTAAATGAGATCACACAGGAAGGCGTCCAGGCGGGTCTTGAATGTCTCCAGAGAAGGAGACTCCACACCCTCCCTGGGCAGCCTGTCCCAGGGCTCTGTCACCCTCACCATAAAGAAGTTTCTTCTCAAGTTTAAGCGGAACCTCCTGTGTTCCAGCTCACACCCATTGCCCCTTGTCCTATCATTGGGCATCACTGAGAAGAGCCTGGCTCCATCCTCCTGACATTCACCCTTAACATATTTATAAACATTAATGAGGTCTCCCCTCAGTCTTCTCAAAGCTAAAGAGCCCCAGCTCCCTCAGCCTTTCCTCAGCAGGGAGATGCTCCACTCCCTTCATCATCTTGGTGGCTCTGTGCCGGACTCTCTCCAGCAGTTCCCTGTCCTTCCTGAACTGTGGTGCCCAGAACTGGACACAATATTCCAGATGTGGCCTCACCAGGGTTTGGTGGGAAATCCAAGTTTTATGTACTCTTCCTGTCCTCTTTTACTTCTCTGCTTATGGGAGACCACACTGGGCTTTCTAACCAGAAATCTCAGTGCTGATAGATATTGGTGTGACCAGAGCAATTGGAGCTAATCTTGCCATGCTTCCCCAGAAAGCACGAGTATCACATTTTCCTGTCAAGTGATCAGAACAAGCCGGCAAAAAAGTGACAGCTTTGCCAGTTCTTCCCACTTGCCTGTGTATCTGCCTGTCTCTCCTCGGTCTTTTCAAGTTGGAATCTAATTTTTAAAGCACTTGGTATGCTTCGGGAGGCATGAATTGGAGAAGGAGCTTTGAGATGAAAAAAATCCTATCATCAGTGCTTCAGAGCTGTCTCTGCCAGGGCTCAGGCACAGCAAAGGGAATGCTAACGAATGGAGTGCTATTAGGGATAAAATGATTCTGATCTAATTAGAAACAGCATCCTTGGGCCTCGGGTCCTGCATTGTCCTCATCCGTAGATGAAAATAATCCAGGATGCTTATTTGTGGCATATCTTTCTACTTTAACAGCAGATAATGAGAGCATAAAAGCATTATTGTATTTGAAGTAAGTACTGTGTGTATGAAAACCTCACTGTTATCTACAGTTGTCGTGCCCTTCTCTTTTAAAAGGGGTACAGGTAGTTGTGTATGTCTGTAGAGACTCAAAGTGTACCCCAGCTAGACAGCAGTGAGCAAAATTAAAGTGTTTACTTGTGTTACAAGCAGCTTAGGGAAATGGCACAGTCTTAATTTCATTTTTTTATGCACATAATAATGGTAGGAGCTATGATTCTTCTGGAAGTAAGAAAGGGTGAGATTTCCAGTATTTAAGCAGAAAATATTATTTAATTTTGGGAAGGCAAAATGACACTATCAAAGTGCTAGGATAGGGCTAGAGCTAATGCCTTCAGCTAATGATTTACAGCTGCTTCTCAACCCAACTTCCCTGTCTGTTCTGGATTGGGAATGCAGTTTAATGCCCATGGTAAAGTTAGCAGGTGAGATCGAGCAAAATATTTTGTGATGCCATGTGGGTAGAATTTAAGACTCCACTGTGATGGAGATCTGTTCTGGAGTGATGAAGCATTTGTTCTCTGCTCTGGGGTTGGTTTTGAAGCTCAAGGGGATACAAGCAGTACTGACAAATTCAACTGAAGAAAAAGCCCTGGTTTTGTGTCCTTCCTGTAAACTGTAGTCCCTCCACTCATTTCCTGGCTCAGAATGGAGAGATGGAGCAGAACAGGAGCACCTGAGAGCTCTGAGCTGTGGTGAGAGGTTACCTTTCATTGGCTCATGGCAAGGAAGAGTGCAAGCATCTGTTTCTTTTTGTATAAAGAAAGTAATTTCCATCCTGCCTTGGTAAGTATGACCATGAGTGCTAACCTTACAGCTATTTTTTGTAGTGTCCCTGAATTCAGTGGAGCAAAGCAGATTTGCAGGATTGCCTTCATAAAAAAGCAGCATGGCCTTTTAGAGGGGGAACTAACCTGAGAAACACACATCAGACTTTGCTCCCCAGCTTTGTTGAGGACTTTCAGAGAATTGTTGGAGCTTAATTTGCAGTGTTACTTAGCTCCTTTAGCTTCTGCTGACTTTAACTGGAGGTATAGGTGTTTATTGCTCTTAACATGTCAAGCTGAACTTTAAGTTTGCTCATTTTCCTGGCTACAAAGTTCAATAATCTTGGAGATTTGTGAGGTTGTTCAATTCAATTGGGAATACCTTGAAAGGTCAAGAAGATGTTGGTAGTTAAAATACCAACCAAAATATCTGTCTGGCTGTGTCTTTGCAAGAAGGAATACCCTGCAGTCATTGCCTGCTAACAGTCATCAGTTCACATCATCTTCCTGACCTGCATGAGGCAGTGGATCAAAAATGTTACCTAACAGGACACGGTTCAG
>NW_010338487.1:17439-17651 GCF_000700745.2 Antrostomus carolinensis
TTCAGCAGCTTCTCTTTTCCTAGGGATTCCTCAGAACTGTATAAACGAGTTTTCTGGTAGCAGTATCCTGTTCCTGA
The DNA here is from genome assembly GCF_000700745.2 of Antrostomus carolinensis. Classification (NCBI taxonomy): domain Eukaryota; kingdom Metazoa; phylum Chordata; class Aves; order Caprimulgiformes; family Caprimulgidae; genus Antrostomus; species Antrostomus carolinensis. The sequence goes on from NW_010338487.1 coordinate 17,517, forward strand.
TATACAGCTTTTTCAGAGTAACAGCAGCCTCTCCATCACACAAGGCCAAATGCAAGGTCCTGCACCTGGGTTGGGGCAATCCCAAATGTAAATACAGACTGGCTGATAAGTGGATTGAGACCAGCTCCAAAGAGA
>NW_010338488.1:0-12933 GCF_000700745.2 Antrostomus carolinensis
ATTGGGGTGGTGTGTGAGGGAAACCGAGGAGCAGCCGGTGGAAGTGTGGGTCTGCCTGCCGTGTGGGTCTGCTTGCCGTGTGGGTCTGCCTGCCCTGTGGGTCTCCCTGCCATCTCACCAGGCTCTGGGTTTGTGGCCGTAGGCAGAAACCTGTGGTACAGGATGTGGAGTGTCCACCAACTTCATGTGTCAAGATGTTGGTTCACAAGACAGTCTCGGAACTTAAAAGGTTAAATACTTGGAATCATAGAATCAGAGAATGTTGTGAGGTGGAAGGGACCCACCGGGATCATCAAGTCCAACTCCTGTCCCTGCACAGGACAATCCCAACATTCAGACCATGTGTCTGAGGGCACATGTTGGCCAAATGCTTTTTGAATATTGTCAGGCTTGGTGCCATGAGCACCTCCTTGGGGAGCCTGTTCCAGGGCTCCACCACACTCTGCCTGAAGAACCTTTTCCTCATGGCCAATCTCACCCTCCCCTGGCATATCTTCCTGTCATTTCCTCTGCTCCTGGCCCTCCTCTTCCCCTTGTGAGGAAGTTCTAGACCACCATGAGATCTCCTCTCAGTCTCCTCCAGGCTGAACAAACCAAGAGACTTCAGCCTCTCCTCATAGGGCTTCCCCTCTAAACCCTTCAGCAATTTTGTTGCCCTTCTCTGGAATGGAACTAAAACTTCTATTGCTTGTTGTGTGTTTCACCTCCATCACCACTGTGTGCAAAAACCTCGGTCTGTTTTATCTGCAACACCCATGTGAGGCCGGGAAATAGTGTATTATAACCAGAATGGAGTCATAGGAGGAGATTTCCCTCATGTCACAGAAGATACCTGTCTAAAATCATAAGTTTCTGAAGTCACGGGTTAGCATTGTAAACTTCTAATCATCTTAATGTGATTTCCTAAGAAGAAAATCCTTTAAAAGGGTAACCTTCGAGTTTGACAGATAAAATGACGAGTAAGGGAAAAGTTCCACTCATGGTAATTCTGCTAAAGATTTCTGCTTTAAAAGTTGGCCTCGTTAACTCGATAAAACCAATCAATTGCTTATAAAAATACTTTAAATTGTCTCTTGAGAAGAAACAAGAAAAAATGTTTTCCTTCCATTTGCTTCAGCCTTCAAATGCTGTATGTAACTCCAGATGGCACAAGAGTTTCAAACAGGTTTGATTTGTTAACTAGATAGTGTCCCTTTCATACCAAAGAATCACGTTAAACTCTGCAGTATGAACAAGGAGTGAGGCACAAAAAAGTTTCCTAATAAAGAGAGGACCCTAAAGAACTCCAGCGTCTGAAGGGAAAGATAAAAAGAAGCACCTGAAGGAATATCATCAAACCCGGGACCTAATTCTTCATTTTAAATAAAATCTGGATGCAAACAACAGCTAATGTGAAAATATGCAAAAGCAGAGAAAATAGTTGTAATTTTTTATGCTCGTAGACTTCTAATTATTTACAACCACTCCTTCACAAACCTCGTGTTCGAGGTGGAGCACGGGACCTCTGTGTTTCTACAGCACCTGTTGTCCTTGAGGTGGCTTATCAAATTGTAAATGTGGACAACTGGTACTTGACAACACCTTCAAATGTAATATTTAACATACTCATATCGGTTTCCCAGCTGCCTCCCTTGTTTTGTGTTATTTGCACTTGAAATTCTGAACATGCTGTCATTACTAGGGCGTGTAACTTGGAATTCCCAGGAATTCCCAAGAATAGAAGAGAATTTCCAGGCAAATATTTGTAGATAGGGTGATGCACCAAAGTGCATCCAGCTAGACAAGCGCTTGCAGGGATTAATACACCAAACTCAAGGCAAATGCTGAGTTTTAAAATTTGCATTGAGGATGGCTGTGATTTTCTTGTTTGACAATCTACATAATATTTCTATAACACAACCATTAACTACTTTAAAAAACTCCAGGCTTGAGATGACCAAGAAATCTCTAGAGTCACAACCTGGGAACAATAAGACCACCTCTGTGATGTCATTTTAGAAGCTGCGCTGTGCACAGGTCCTCGGCGGTCAACATTACACTTGCAGCCATCTCATTTTAGGACTAAAAAACCTGATAAAAATACTTTGACATTAATTTACATTCCAGAAAACATTTTATGAATATAAATTGTGTATCATAAATATCACACCAAGAGGCCATTTCATATTTTAACATGCAAGAAATGATGTTGTTGTTCTTATATCTGACCTGACATGCCTTGCCAAAGCCACAGTAATCTTGTTGGATGTTTGTCTTGTCTGTGACATCTCTGTATTTTAGAGGAAAAATTACAGCAAATCATCTTTACGAATGCCAAAACTGTATTTTTTTTTTTAAATAAAAGAATTAATGCATTAAAATGTTATGAAAGACTAAGGGATCATCTTCTGACTCTTGAAGTATCTAAAACAGGTACCTGATTTGAGAGTTTAAGCTTCTTACACAGTCATTACACTATTGAAAGGACAATTCAGAGCACATAAGATCCTACACCTCTAGTTCTTAACTAAGTTAGGCACCAAAGATACACGATATGATTAATCTATGCTGATAACTATTCAAGTTGGAATAGATCAAAAGCTTAGGTTATTACCAGTAAAATATCTTCTCTATTTCTTATTAATTTTATTTTTCTTATTTTTTTTTTTCTGATAGGATAGTGAGTGTGCAACCTAAAGACTCTGGATTGCTTTTTTCTTTCATTCCTCAGCACAAACCAGCAGGGCTCATGGAACACCAAGTAAAACCATAGCAGTTGCAAGCTGGGTTGTAACTAACAAATTCAGCCTCTCCAGTTATTTATACTAATAGTTGGGGTCATGTGAAATTACTGACCTGTATGTGGGATGACAACCAGAAAGAACTTGAGAATCTGTATGCTCAGAAACATCACTTTTCTCCAAGAGTTTTTAAAAACTCTGCCTTACCATGAAACAATAAGGATTCCCACATTCCTTCTTCAGAACAAACAGCTTTGAGAAAATCAGTATTTCAACCCCTGCCAGGATTTTCTGTTCTAAATCACATAATTTACATTTCATTTAATGATCTGGAAAACTTGATGTACAAGGAGGAAAGAGAAAGTTTGTGCTGTCTGTGCTCCTTTCAGTTGTATACATGAAGCCAGAGAGGTTTATTCCTGAAGAAAACTAAGGGAAAGGTCATGTTCACATGGCTTTTCTCACTCTGGAAGTGTCTTATCATCTCTTCTGTACTAGAAATGTTGCTAATTCCCAGCAGTGCTATAGGAATTTCCGTAATGGATTTCCCTGAGCAAAAACGGCTCTGGAAGCCTTTTTGTTGCTGTATTGGTGACACTGAGAAACAGGTTTGACTACACATCTTTCAACAAGAGGTATGTCAGTCCCGATATTTCTGTAAGCCAACAGGCTGAAACACATATATATTATTTAAATATAATAATGGGCTCCTCAGTTGTTTGTCAGGATTCACACGCTGATGTTTCCTCTATGTACCAGTTGATCCTCCCCCAAACCTTTGAGCCTGGTGGCCAATTTCCATCAAACCTCACAAGTGGTAGCAGTCTAGATATTACCATACTGAAGGTTTCAAGAACTAAGGAACTATTAAGAGAGAGAGGGAGAGACCTTACAAGCATATCTACTGATAAGAAAGCTAATAAGCTTTCTCCTTTCTAGCCACCAGAGAATTCAAATAGAGCAGGCTGAGAGGGAAATGCAGAACTACTCGCTTTCACTTGCAAATCACTCGTAAAGAACGTGACCTTTAAGGTCCCACTGCAATAGGTGACCGCAGACAGACTGCAACATGAGAGTGGATTTCCAATGACTATGCAGTTTCAGCACTTAATTCCTGGAATAAAATCCTGCAAAACCAAATATCTGGTTTCTAACATGGGTGTGAAGATAGCTTTATTGACAAATCCTACAAAAAATCCTTGTATTACTGGGTGCAGTGTTACTAGCAGTGGTAGTCCAGTTGGTGACAAATGTATAAGGAATAACTTCTTGAAATGGTTAAATGAAAATGTGATTTATCTGCAAATAAATTTCCCCTGATGCTAGCTTCAAGACTGAAGAGGAGTAGCAGATACCCATAAATTTTCCTCCTTACAGGTGAGGTGCTTGAAAAGAGACGTACAAGTAAGAGAATGTCATAGTCATAGTATCTTACTGTCTCAAGGAAACTTAGAGAGTAAATATGTTGGTTAAACCACTGCAGGGATAGAAAAGTTTTTGGTGAGCAGTAGCTTTCTGTGACAGAACTTAAAACGGACCCTTCTTTATCCTGTAAAACTGCAGGATAAAAGAGCGAGACCACTGTGCTACATGGTCTCAGGTCAGAACTCTGATTTCATCTCAGACACAGACTATGGTTGTATAGAATGGGGGTTTTGTTTACAGATTTAGCATGGAGTTTTAGTTGGATTTTTTTGTGTGTGCTATTAATTCTTCCGAAGCATGGGTTCAAATTTGACCATTTTTTTTCAGTAATTTCTCATCCATTTTAAAAATTATGAGAATTATCAAAACCATTGTTAAAATATCTATGAATTGGTTTGTTGTGGAATGCTAAAGAAACACAATTCCAAATATTTCATTTAAAACAAATTGCTAAAATGGCCATGGGAAATCTAGCAAAACCAGGTACCATCCTAATTTTTTTTTTTAGAAGAGTGTTTGTCTTTGTAAAACGTACTATTCCCATTTATCAAATTCCTTGTCTCTTTAAATTTCAAATAATTCTTAGTCACTAACAATAAAAATTGGAGACAAATCAGCATTGCTACAAAGGAAGATCTCTTTTGCGGGACAGCGAATACAAGAAAATCCATTCATATAATTGATTTTTAACTTTCAAAAAGCCTTTGACCTTATTGCCCAGAAGAGGCTGCTGAGGAGCTCAGAGCTGTGATCCAGTCCATCCTCAGCATTCTTGATTCATGTGACGCCCCATTCATATTGAGGGCTCTCAGCACTCTGCCCACATGAAAGAGACTGCAGCCAGTTCCTTCACAGACACTGGCAGGGTCACGTATGATAAAGTCACACTGAGACCGGAAATATTATTCCTCACTCTAAATATTTCCTTGTTTTCTGTTCCTTGCTTGACTTTCTTTTGAGGTTGTAAGCTCTTTGGGGCAGAGACCATTCTCCACAGTGCCTGGCTGCAGACTGAGCAATAGCCCGTCATGCTTTACAGATGTGTATGAAATGAGGTAGGTGCGTCACTGTCTCCAGAATCAGGGCTTATTTGTGCTTTATGTCCTGGCACAGAATTCTGGGTCCCCTAACCATAGAAAGAAGAAGTCCTAAAGGATCTTTCATTATGCTAATGTCCCAGGTGCCCTGGGGCGCATGTCATTTGGGTACCTGTGCAAGGGTGGTTGATTTAAGCCACTTCTGGCTGTGGAGTCTTGACAAGAACTATCTCTGTGTTTGAATGTTGATGATCATTTAGGGAACCTGCTTTGGCAGGGGGGTTGGACTAGATGATCTCCTGAAGTCCCTTCCAACCCCTACCATTCTGCAATTCTGTGACTGGAGAACAAAGCAATATTCAATGAAACTAAGAGAAAACAAAGTTAAAACCAATCATAGAATAACAGAATGGTATGGCAATACAACCCTTTTTCTTAGCTCTTTTACAAGAACATGTAATTAGTCCATGGAACTTACTACCTCAAGGTACTGCCAGGCCCCAGCATGGGGGTAGTGTCAAGGATTGGTCAGGGAAGGGCACAGCTGACAGGGGGAATGGAGTAACTTCTCCCCCATCCAAGAACTACCCAAGTGCAGTCTGAAAAGATGCCCATTTCATTCTCTATAATCTGTAATAATCTATAATATACAAGCTGAGTTGAGGCATTGCCTGCAAGGGTGTCACTCTTTGCACCTCCAGAAAGCAGTGATGGACTCATTCGGATCAATGGCAGTGTAAAATTTACTGTCATGGGAAAGATCACTCCTTCTTATAGTCTAAATTTTTCTCTGACTGTGTTCAGGATTACAAACTTAGAAAAGAAAACAAATGACTGGATAGTAGCCAGAATTTTTCATGCTTAAAGGAAAAGTTCTGAAACCCGATAGTTTGCTGATTTACATTACAAGGGCTCTATCAGGTATTTTTAAAGCATTTTATCTTATCTTGCATAAAGTTTGTGCCAGGATCTCTAACTTCAGCTCAGGACAACACAGGCAGAAACATGGATACAAGCATCTCCTGGCACATACTCAGATAGCTCACACCTGTGTGGTAAGTGTGACATGCTCCAGATACCTCAGATTTATATTCACTTGGAGGGCAGTTGATCTGTGGATGTGCACTGGCCATTTATCAGGACAGCCACCATTTGATCTGCGCTGTTGCAGATCCAGCCAGGTTGATAGCTCTCCAGAAATCACAGACATGAGGCCAAATTCCTGGTTTTCAGTTTGAACCAAATTTAGGGGGTGAGGGCAAGAAAGGAACACGCGCATGGAAAGAATTAAGATATGTAAGTGAATACTCAGCTTTTTGTCACAGAAAAGATTGCTCTGCCACTAACCACCTCCTCATCTCCTGGGACATGGCGTGAGGAAATGGCCAGGGCAGAGTAAAACAGCACTGCTGCTTCCAAACCTTCTTCACCACACTCTGGGCACGGCACGGCCCAGCACCCCTGCCTTGTTCCAGGGGCATCTGAGGCACAAGTGGTGGAGTTAGGAGAGGGATTGTGGCAGAAATGACCATGTTGGAATAGGGTAGGGGGAGCACAGTGATGAAAATACTTGGAATTAGCAAGACAGCTCTTCCCTTCTTTCAACTCTGGTGTAGCCTTTGCCTCCTGGAAGTATCCCTCCCAGCTCTGCCCTCAGCATTTCTCTCTCCCTGACTACCATATGCCCTGCCTGTCAATGCTGCACAGGTTGGAAATAGCCAGATAAATCATTCACAGATTGTTGGGAGAGCGTGCAAGGCCAAGGATGTGCCCTCATGAGGGGGAAGAGGAAAAACTTAAAAAACTGCAAGTCTTATGATGATGAAATGTCTAATCTTTTCTCAGCCTCTGCTTTATGGCTTTACATACAAGTCTTATTATTAGTTATAAGAGAAATGACCAAATGCTTGCTAAGTATTATCCAGTCCATAGAAAAGAAACCATTGCTCTTCAGAAGAATTTATCATTTTTTAAAAGTCCTACAGGTTTGCGAATACCACTGCACATGACTGGAGGCTTACAGACTCTAACTAATAACTTAACACGTGAATAATCCCAAGAAACTAAATGTGTCCACGCATGTGCATAAGTATTTACAGAAACAAGATCCAATTGTTCTAGAAATCCATATATTTTGTGTATTTATCCATTGTTCTGCCTGGGCCATTGTCTCATGTCTGTTGTGATGACACTCTCATTTATTTTTGAGTGGAAACAAGCTGGTTTAGGTTTTGTTTCCAAATGCTTCCAAATATTTTGTTTCTAAATGCTTCTATAAGCTTCTTTGTCTTTTCAAGTGTGATCCTGACATCTGTACTCTGGAAAATATAACCTTCTCCGCCTGAAATGCTATTCTTGTGGCTATAAGATTTTATAATAGCATGGTATTGATTTCTGTCCATTAAATACCACACTCTTATTTAAAGACAGTTTTTACAAGTTCTTGAACATCATAAGGAGAATCTTGAGTCTCAGTTTAAAGTCTCAAATGCTTGTTGCTCATATGCATGGAGCTTTACACCATGTTCTGAGAATCTCTAGTAACGTGTCATTTACAATAGCGAGAGACAATAAAACAACCTAGGAGTGGTATTTTGCCTGTAATTTTTGATGCCTCGTGGTTTTGTTCTAAAAATTGCAAAAGGTGATTTCAGCCTATATGTTATGAAGCAACAGGGATTAAATGCAGTGAAAATTTAATTCAAGCTGTGCTAAAGTGGTTGCAGGAGGAAGAAAGGCCAAATTTCCGCATAGTGACACTTCAAAGAGAAGTCTTAGTTGTGTAAAGCTGGATGCTCCAGTTCCAGCAAGGGTAGGAACCATAGGTGTCTATGTAGGTCAGCTAGATCCAACAGTTGCAATCAGCCTTCTGCCTACAGAGCAGTTCCACACCTTCACAGCAGCACTGCAGGTGACATGGCTTCTCCTAAAGCTAAGGAGGATCACGGCCCTTCATTCACCATTTGTGAAAACCATGTTCTGTAAGCTGTGATGAGGCTCATGGTGCAGTCAGTTGCTCTGGTCAGTCTTGACCCCTACAGTAATTTCACAACGGTGTCAGGCTGTTTTTACATTTACACATCTCCTGCTGCCTCACTGTGTTTTCCTGAGTGCCTTTTGGTGCACCAAGTATGCCAGGTATTTTTTTCCGTTTGCTGACACAGACACTGTTCCTGCTCATTATATGATGATTAACCAACACCTTCATTTTCCTTGAAGGATTACAAAAGCCTTTTGGAAGAAAGGAACTTCATGACATCCATTTAAGTGTTACTGTAATACAGACTGTCTTTGAAAGTAGTATTTCATCCATTTTCATTCCATTTCCATTTTCACACCTCTTATTATAGTTGTATGAACTTGAAATGTTCTTCATTAGTTTGTTTTAATGAGAGTCTGTGGCAAGACATGGACTTCCTGCAAGATTCCATCATCTTAGGACATGCAAGCTCTCAAGTCACGTAACACCCAGGGTATTGCACGTCAGGCTCCATTTTCAAACACCTACCTCATCACACAGCCTAGAACAAACCTTAAACACCATTAAATATCCTGAATAATTCCTGAATCAAAGACTCCCATCCCTTTACTTTGCCAGGTTGCTTCATCAACATCATGTTGGTGTCCAGAGTGTTTCTCTGACTTCTACAAAGTGATCAGTGTTCAGCAAACACCAACGTGAGGTGTCAAAAAGGGAAGTCTTGTCTCATTCTTTGGTGGAAATATATTGTGATTATGATTTATCTCTTAGCCCCACACAGCAGCGGAGATGTGGGAATGGAGCCCTTGCTCCATTGTATGCCGACTGCAAGATGTGATGCCATCTTACACTTGGGAAAATATATGGCACATGCTTAGGAGTGCTTATCCAGACAGCTACCTAACCAGATGTCAAAGCAATGAGTAATAAGGAGAGTCAGCAAGTTACTAATCAGCTCTTCATTGTGTGCCTCAGTAATTAGCTCCTGCTGAAAACCAGTTTTCCACGGGCCACAATTTTAGGATGGAAAGAGAGAGGGAGTTAAATGCCAAGCACATAAGCACGCTGTGGTTAACCTTGTCAGTCAGTAGGTGGCTGTATTGCTTCTAGCCATCTTCAGGGAAGAAAATTCCATTTCCACAGCCAAGAAAGAGAGCGCCTTTCCCCAGGGATGTGAGGAGCCACTGACAATGCAGATCTTTGCGCTTTGGTGTTTTAAAACGGTTCAAGTTGCTCACAATATCGTTCCTCTATTTATTTTTATGTAATTATTTGTTAGTTGCACAAAAATCTTTTTAACCCTTTGGTTGAACGGTCTGTCTGTTGCTGTTTTATACAACTTTGCTGACGTAATTATCTCTTCACATCACCTTAATTTCCCAGTTACAGGCTGTGAAATCACAGGTCATAGAATCATAGAATGGTTTGGGTTGGAAGGGACCTTAAAGATCATCCAGTTCCAACCCCCCTACCATCAGCAGGGACACCTTCCACTAGATCAGGCTGCTCAAAGCCTCAACTTGCCTGGCCTTGAACACTTCCAGGGAGGAGCATCCACAACTTCCTTGGGCAACCTGATCCAGTGTCTGACCACCCTCACAGTGAAAAACTTCTTCCTAATATCTAATCTAAACCTCCCCTCTTTCAGCTTAAACCCATTTCCCCTTGTTCTGTCATTAATTGCCCTTATGAAAAATCCTTCCCCAGCTTTCTTGTAGCCCCTTCAGGTACTGGGAGGCCGCTATAAGATCTCCCTGGAGCCTTCTCTTCTCCAGGCTCAACAGCCCCAACTCTCTCAGCCTGTCCTCACAGCAGAGCTGCTCCAGCCCTGGGATCATCCTGGTGGCCTCCTCTGGAATAAATAAGCCACTCTGGAGGAACTGGCTATTTCAGCTGTTTAAAAGTGGGCTGTGAGTTTCTTCAGCTGTGTTGTGGGCTCAAATCTGGTGCATATTCATAGTCACTGTCCTGGTTCCTTCTCATTCTCACCTGCTGGACAAGCAATCCTATATGTGAATGGTTTCCTGACAGTTTAAAACGCACAGACACATCACAAAAATAAAAATACAATTGCTTCATTGATTAGCCCCAGCAATGGGAATGAATAAGCACAGAGTTCGAGCTACTCTTTCCTTCCAAAAAACCAGTCACACCAAATTGGAATTGCAGGAGACTGCCAGGGCATCAGGAGGAAGCTTGCAGTGTTAGGCTCTCTCTCTATTCTGCAGATAAAAACAACATTTCAGTTACCCAGAAAAATCTATTAATGAGTTTTCTCATGCATTAAATGACCACACAAAACCCTCTTCCCCTCTGCCCTAAAAACACAAGCCAGCGTGATGCCAGAAGAGCTCAGTGGTGGAGGAATTTGCAACAGGCACAAGGAGATTGATTGTATTGGCTGCAATGGGAAGAAATTGAAAAAGAGACAAGTTTAATCATTGGCAATTGTGGGCAAGTGCATGAAAATAAGCAGCAGATGTAAAAGGTTCAGGGATAAAAAAGAAAACTCTCTCAGACACAGGTGGATTTCTGTTCAGAAGGTCATTATCTGAGTTCTTGGAGTGCTCTCACAGCAGAAGGAAAGCAGCCTGTAGGCAGGATCCACAGTCCTCTGAAAGCACTGGGAATGTTTTTATGGGTTTCAATAGCCCACAGAGCAATGGAGCTGCCAAATGTCATGCATTTCACCCAGACTAGCGGGGACCTTCTCACGCTGGCCTGGCTCTTGCTGGGTTCTCCAGCACTTGGGCTGTGGGAAAACTGTGACAGGCTTTTGGCTTGTAGCTCTGTCTTGGGGCTGCTAGGGGCCCCTGTGGCTGTATTCCTTAGGCACATAATCATGTCCTGTCTGTACTGGATTATGCCTCTGCACAGTGGACCTGATCCAGGCCAAGGGAACCAGGATCTTAGAATCATAAAATAATAGAATCATAGAATCATGGCATGGTCTGGGTTGGAAGGGACCCTAAAGATCATCGAGTTCCAACCCCCCTGCCATCAGCAGGGACACCTTCCACTAGATCAGGTTGCTCAAAGCCTCATCCAGCCTGGCCTTCAACACTTCCAGGGAGGAGCAGCCACAGCTTCTCTGGGCAACCTGTTCCAGTGTCTCACCACCCTCACAGTAAAGAATTTCTTCCTCATACCTCATCTCAATTTCCCCTCTTCCAGTTTAATGCCATCACCCCTTGTTCTCTCACTCCCTGCCTTTGTAAAAAGTCCCTCCCCAGCCTTCCTGTAGGTCCCCTTCACGTACTGGAAGGTTGCTGTAAGGTCTCCTTGGAGCCTTCTCTTCACAAGAGGAGAGAAGGTTCCCAAGCTGACGCATCTGTAGCCAGTTACAACAGGATCCCCTCCAACATTTTGCTCCACAGGTAAAGCTTCTACCTGTAGAAAGTCCAAGAGCCGGAGCATCCACTGCTTTCCTCACCCAGCAGTGTCTTACCCATCGAGCATCCTTCTGCCACTGAAACCATCTGTGCCCGATGTCTCTCTGCTTCCCTACTGATGATGCTGTCAGCCCTGGCAACCATCTCTTCTCATCAATCCCTTTGCTACTTCCCATCAGCGTCCATCCAGTAGCCCTCTCCAGCACTGTGCTACCCCACACCTCTGCTCTGCCATGACTGAGAGTAATGTGTTGCTCACTTGTCTGAAAATTGTTTGCAAGGATGTGTAAAATTGCACTCAGGGAGTGAGGCACCTTTTGGAAGTGCTGTCCCACTCCCAGTCTGGGCCAATATAATGAAGAGAATAATAAAATCAAAGAAACAGTAGTAGCTGAGGCACATCAAATGTTTCAGCTTGTGGAAAATGCCTACAGTCAAGGAATGACTGCACAGCATGTGGAAATTAACATGTTCCAAGGTTTGGAACAAGGTAGGATTTATATTGCTGTAGGGTTCATACTGGATGGTAACAAACTGCAGACATTGAAATAGCAGGGGAATTTACCTAGAAAATGCTGCCTTACAGAGCTATGAGATCATGGAACGTTAAAAATTCACACTCAATGAGGGGTCAAAAGAGATATTTAACCTTTCTTGGACTGTACACATATGAAAAACTTGTGTTAGATGGTTACAAGCTTTAAAGAAAGCTGATCCATTTTGCCATTTAAAATATTCTGATACTGCTATGGAGACTTCTCTGGTGCCACCTATATATAATGACCTAGATTTTCATCACAGTTGGGAAGCAGACGTCTGGAAACCTGCTATGCATTTTAACATTTTCCATACAAAGATCGAGTGTAAACTTGCAGTTTAATTTCACTTAGGAAAAACTAAAATGCTTTTAGGAGTTCTCAGTTATATAATTAAGATCATCTTGTTTGGGAGATGACCATGAAGTGACGACAGAGCCATCGTTTCTCAGCTAGATTCCTATCTTAAAGGATGCTCAGGTAAGCACAGGTCTAACATCATTACTATCTAATAACCATATAGTTGTCTATGTGCCATATCTTAATATGCTTATTAATAAATGGGTGTCAGTGTCACAAAATTCAGCAGCACCATTAGTGCCTGCCAGCTGAGTTATCACAGTGACCAACAAATGAAACAATGAGAGAGTTAATTCCTTTGCCAAGATGAAGCACTCAGAATAAAAGGGATGTGATGATCAAGGATGAAGCAATTTAGAGGATGGCTTCTCCTCTTCTTGGATTAACAGGCTTCAGGTTTGTCTTCTTCTCCCCAGCTAGATTCTCTGGAGCTCACTCAACCATCCAAAGCATGGACTATGTGAAGTGGCATTTCTAGAGTTC
>NW_010338489.1:0-15936 GCF_000700745.2 Antrostomus carolinensis
CTAGCCAGGGTCAACCCACCACAAAAGGGCACTGAGTAATTTTATTAATTTAACAATAGATTCCAGATTCTGCCTTGGAAAAGGTAGCTCAAATTTTTGTGACTAGGTATCATATTTTGTATGCTCCAAGGTGGCAAAACTAAATAGCTTTCAACAAAAGATTAATTACCTTTTTTATGGAGGCAAAGACCTGATGGATGTCATGCATCATGTATAAGATTCCCAGAGCTGGGCTTGCTTGCAGCTGGTCCTACTCCCCTCCCACTCCCCTGATATGTGGGATGGAGCTGGTTGACCTGACCACTGATATGGCTACTAGCCAGGGCAGAGACAAAGTTAACATCTTGGCTTTTCCTCCACTGCATGACTGAACAGGCTAAAGCCCAGATGAATTTATTAGAGCAATTGTTTGCGAAACTTAGAGTAAAGGCTTCAGAAAATAATCTCTCTGTGTTTTCTGTACTGCCTCTGTAGTGTTGGAGTGCTTATTCCGGTATTCCTGAGGAAGGCATCATTGGAGTTCCCTGGTCCTTGGTTAGAGAGGTGACAGGATAAAAGAGGATTATTAACTTGCTCGCATCTTGACTTGGAGCAGAAAGTGGCAGTCATTTGAACAAAAACAAGTTAGTGTCTCAAAATGACAAAACTGAATCGGCTTTTTGTAAAATTCAAAGTCTGAACATATTTCAAGATAAAACTCTAGTGAAGGAAGATTGCCTGGAAAATAAGATCAAGGTTTTCAATCTACAAATGTGATGCGTGAAGAGAATAACCTAATTCCTGTCTAGAAAGAGGAAAGAAACCCTTAAGGATATGTATATCTTACTCATTAAAGTAAATAAGACTACTTAATATCCAACTGCAGCACAGCCTTCCATTCTGGCCCAGTTTTATACACTGGAATCAATCCTATTTAAGGTAATTGGACTACTCATAATGCATATGCAAGCACATAGTGAAGTGTCTGCAAAAGCAGGCCATAAATGAGGGAGCAGCCCTGCATACTTAAATGCTTGCTAGCTGGGTATCTGTCTCTCCTTAACTTGACAAAGCTTTAATTTATTAAAACAAATTATTCACAAGCAATTTTTTTTTTTTTCTGATTTTCAGAATGGACTTTCTGTCCAAAGGTGGTAATAAGGTAAATAAAACTATGCAAAGCTTTAAATATTAGAAGTTCCCGGCACATCTTGAAAAAAGTAGGCCTGGAAATTAACTTTTAATTCTTTTGAAAATTGATGCTGAAATGCATATTATTTTAGTCTGAAAGATTTTTTTGGCTGTTGATAATGATGCCTTGGGGGTGGTGGTGTTTTGGTTAGGGCTTTACTGTGAATACCAACGAAGCTGTACAGTTTCTGAGGGTTTAGTGTTTGTAATTATAATAGGATGATGTGCCAGACCAGCTGTAAGGCAGCCTAATTAATGAAAGGACATTCCCCACCTGTTGCTCCAGACAAGTCTGACTGTTATCTGCAAACTGGGATTTCCCCTGGTCAGTCTGTTTTCAAAGAACTGCCAAGTATAAAAGGGTGTGTGGAGTAACAGGCAGGAGTTTGGTAAACTGGCAAGGGGATTTTTCTCTTATTACAGAAGCAAATATGCTGAACAACTAGCAAGCTGTAAATCATGAGGTGGGTAAGATAGTAGTGGGCGTATACTGATGCTGTAATTATATTAATTACAACTTTTTGAATCCTGCTAAATGATGAGCAGCATCATTCTTATAATTAAAAAATTAAACAGGAGATGTCTAAGGTAAAAGGAAGCAAAGGGTATACTGAACCTCTTGGGAAAAAATGCAGCTTGGAGAGAAGCTGAAGGAAGGGAGTGAGCTGGGAATTGGCTTGAATCTTTTTGTAGGACTGAGTAGATTTGCGTAAATGTTTATCAGAATATATATTTTTAAAGGATATTTAAATATTTGGTTTGTATGCTGAGAACCACTAATTTTTACACTTCCAATTTCAAAAAAAAAAAGAGGTTCGAAATGTGAAACTGTTTTTAAAAGCACTAACCAATGTTTTTTTTTTTTCATAAAATTTCAAGAGCTAGATGTTGTTATTAAGCATCTACAAGCTGACAACTTCAGTAACTGGAACCAAGGGTTGTAAAATAATCAAGATACTAAATAGAGACAGGGAGGAAGAAAGGCCTCTTTGGAAAATGCCAAATCATGTTACTTTATATTCTGGCAAAATAAATATAGTTCTTGTCAAAATTGAGCATGAGCACTCGGGAGGTGCCACATAGAGTAGTTACTGCTTTTCATGGAGATTTATTTGAACTGACATGGTGTTTGTTAGCTGCTCCAGCTGAGCTCTGCACTTAGGACTTGTAAACATGGTTAATAACGATATATGCTGGGTTGTTTGAAATAATTACAAATATAGTTTACCTGGAGAATTTAGATTCCCGTCTCTGGTCTAGGGTGATAAATTATTATTTCCTCTCACAGAGTTCAGAAATTTACCTCTGTAGCATATGCCTGTAGGTATTCCCTTAGCCTGGTCCACAGAAAATATGAGTTCTTTAGTCTCTGTCTGTCTCTTTAGGAGCTCAAGTAATTGAAAATTGGTTTTGGGCTCTTTGGATATCCTTTTCAACCCTTAGTGCTGGTCAGGTTCACATATAGGGGGAGTTATTGGATTTATTTTGGACTGAGACGCTGGTAGAGAAAACAACAGGAGTTTGCATACATTTAGATGTTTCTTCCTCATTATTCTTGTGCCCTCTTGAGAGATATAGGAGAGAAGCTCCTGAAATTCAAAGCAAATATGGTGCATGTCTCTGATGAGTGAAATCTTCAAACTTGGATATGATGCATGAGACCATCTCAGGAGCGTATATTCTTGTCTGTTATCAGAGACAACTAAGTGTTGCTCTTGTTCTTTCACACCTACATCTTCTGTGTCAGCCAAGATATGTTTCCTTCATTTGTGCCCTTATTTAGCATGCTGTCCACCTACTCTCTGCATTTTCATTATGTATTTTAAATGAGCAATAAAATAAGCATTTACATAATGAATACATTTATGTTATATAATTTAGAGATGGTACTTAATTATAACTTGTTTATAATTAGGTCTCTTGCTATGCCAGCTAGATCTTATGTTATTTATAAAACTTCAGGAATAGTAGGACAACGTGACTATTTGAATGTGGAAGTAATCTTTGGTGTTACCTTTTATAACCCTTTTATGCCTGTTTCCATTTATCTTCCTCTTTTACTGGGATGAATATTCATGGTAAATACTTAAGAGTATTTGCTGGTGAGGATGTACTACAGAAAAACTACTGTTGTTACCAATTTTAGTTTGGTTTTAATTTTCTAGTTGTTTCAGATCAGGAGGTAGACATGGTTTGAGTTTGTTTGGTTTTGGTTGGTTGGTTTTTTTTTAATTAATATGACTAAACAAAGTAATGCAATCATTTCAGGACTTTACCTCTTTTAAAATCTTAAAACCAAAATGTGCATATGCTCCTAAGATATTGGGGCATCCAAGTATCTCCTAAGGTTTTCTGACAATCAAGCTTTCATTTTTATGATGCCACTGATTGCCATCTTATAAAATCTTCCTTGTGATGCGTTAAAAAGGGTAGACACTAAACTATGATGAGTGAGTAGGGACATTCTTCAAATGAAAACTTCAGCTTTAGAGAAAACTGGTAATTTTGAATATCTTACTGTTTTAAGGACTCAAACTTGAGATCTTCAAAGTAATCATGCATTGTCTCACCAACTTACAAAATTAAGTCTTTTTAAAGTGCTGAAAATATGCTTTCCAAATTACTGAAAACTATTGGAGTGTTCAGTCTGTGCTTTCTGCATGTACTGCTTCTTAACCGGAGTTAGCACTGGGGGCAAACAGCACTCTTGCTTAGAGAGGAAAATAATTTGAGGTTTCACACATTAGCTATTCTTGGTTTGTTTATCTTTTGTTGAAGCAGTGACCTACCCTGTCTGTCTTACTGAGTGGGGTTTCCATAGAAACTAGCTGACTTGTAGCATGTTTCTGCTCTGGCAGCAGCCTAAAATGGTCTTTAACCACACATTGTGCTAGGAAGAGCAATAGTTCTGCTAAATATTGAGAAAGCTGTTGATGGTCCGACACTGAGGCTCAGCGTACCAGCGTCTGAAAGCTGCTGTGCTCCCTTGATCAGACTATGACTGGTGGGTGACATCAAGATAGTCCATAGAAGATGTATGTATATACAGAAAGTTGAGTTCGGGCTTCCATAGTGAAAGTTGTTTTTGCAAAGATCATAAACACAATCAACAATGAGAAATAAAGCACACCAGTAACTGCAACCTTCAGGAGTTATTACCAATGAAAAATGGCATTTTTTTTTAAACTGATGGGCAACCAGTTTTCACTAAAAAAAAATGAGTTCTGTGTGCTTTGTCACATGAGGTTCCCTTCCTTGGAGAAAATGTCAATTCAGAAAACGTATTTTGTTATTATGATTTGGCTCTGTAATTTTTCTTTTAAAAATAAATAACACAGGCTGGTTCCTGCAGTTTTCCCTTGGGAAACTAAGATACTCCTAGTCATCTTGTATCCTACCTCTCCTGCTTCCAGTAGAAAAAGATACATAGCATAATGTCTGCCATTTTCCTTTACAAAACTCTTTCTCCAGAGGCAGACTGAGGGTGTGGACGTAGCTTGAAGAGCAACCACCCATCTGGAGGGCATGTTTCAGAAAGGAAATTAAAACATTTGGAAAGGTCTGCTCTCTGAAGTAATTTTAGGTTTAAATATTAATGCTGGAAAATGATGGAAGAATTTTAGATAATCTCATAGCATGATCAGTGAACCTCCATGTTTTAACAATATAGAAAAATATTAGATATATATTAATAAATAAGTTCAGGACAAAACAGCTGAAGCATGTTACTCTAATTCCTGAAGAATTTTCCTTTAATTGTAATTCCAGTTAATTAATTTGCTCTTGGATTATCACAGTTTTTTCTGCTGCAGTGAAGAGCTGTATTTCTCTAGAGGGTGTGCTGTACTCTTCATAGAGTACAGACTATCCTTACTTTTGCCTCCATTATATAATGGTTAGCTTATTTATTATAGTCTCTTAAATGTCTTTCTAGTTGTCAGCTTTTTTGCTTGGTTTTGATTGGAACAGATTTCACATTTTTATTATTATTTATTTTCTACCTGGATGAGTCTTCTGACTGCCCATTATTTCTCAGTTAATTGTTTTCACAGATGTTGCTTCTGGAAAAAATATACGCTTTTTTCCTTTCTTTTAACCATATTAATGGAATGGAATAGTGAAAGAAGTAAAAAATATTTTTTGTTTTGTTTTATTTTGAAACATACAGAATTCAAGAAGTGTTGATTGTAAAGGACCTCTAGAGGTCTCTGATCTAACCTCCTACTTAAAGAAGGACTGGCAGGTCAGCCATGGTTTTGTCTGCCAAAGTCTTGAAAACCTGCAAGGGTGGAAGGCATACGTAGGAGACATCTTAAGGCTATTTACCTTATTATCTTATTTAGTATATTTAGAAGTCCAGTTCAGTTCTTTTTGAAGTATATAATTGGCAATTGTTGGTGTTATGCTTTTCATAAATGCATCTTGTTCAGAGTCATTCACAGGAAAAAATTGAAAGGCTCATTGCATACAAGCTCTTAGAGGAGTTTAGATTTCTGAACATTGTAGCAAAAATACATTTTTATTCTTTTCTTGAAGTGGAAAGAAAGGACTCTTTTGGTGCTTACTGAAGAGCTGTATTTTGTTTCTAAAGCTTAAATCTGAATACAAATTCAATAGAAATTAACCTCTTTCTCTCCCTAAACGTGCTCTAGAGAATTACGACCAAAATCCGCAGCTAAGGTATGCATAACTTGGCAGCTTATTTATTGCTTTATTGATTAACGTTCAGACAACAGCAGCACTAGCGAAACACTCAGTTCAGTTTTCCATCTCTTCACTCTTATTTTTCTCTCTGTGGATTACCTTGTGTATAATCAGTAGAAAATATCAATTGTTCTGCTATCTTGTGTCTCAAAGAACAGAATCAAGATTTTAGGCTGCTTAACTGTACTTCCAACGTAGCATTTCTATAACAAAAAAGCCCCCCACAAAACAAAACTGGAAAATTATCTTTTTCTTAGTTTGGTTTATTTAAAAGATTTTTTTATTATTATTATTATTCATACAAAATGTCAGATGCCTGGTACTTAAATGAACAAAAGCAGAAAACCAAACTCCTGTTTTGAAGGGATTGTTTTGATTTGATACAGTAGCATTGCAGGTGTTAGCCTGTTAGAGTCAGCACATGTAAGAATTTGCATAATAACTTGCAAGAACAGAAGAGAGGGCATTTGGTTGCAGTTAATTGTGCTCTCCCACTTATACTTTGCAGTCTGGAAAGGTTTCATAGATGAAAGAAAGTGAGGAAGAGAAATGCAGATCTTTTGAGAGGCTTGTGTGAAAAGCAGGAACAGAACAGGTTAGACAAGTGAGGTGGAACTGCATAGTGCCATGATCTCTGATCTCTGCTTTGCAACACCATAATGGAACAAAAGCAATTCTCAGGATTATATCTGGGTATAATATATATATATATAAATACAATATATAAACACTTGAAATTAAAACATGCCACAGAATTGAGCTTCTGCCACCCTTATGGATACATCAGCCCTGCATGGAGAGATCCTGACCTTTATGCATTATGTTCCGTAAGTCAAGGGATTCTGCAGCAGCCTCTTTTTCTCTCTCTCCTTGAGAGAGCTGGAGATGCTAAGATCAAACTATTACGTACAAAACTGCTTCAAGGATGATCTTCTATTTAGTATAACTTCTAAAGGTACAAGCTCCATTCATAACCTTTGTATCACACGTGCAAGATCTAACTCCAGGCGAGTTCAATGAGAAGTCACTAAGTTGTAACTTAAAGTACCCACTACCAGAAGATATGCGGGAAGTTCAGGCTGACCCCAGGACTTAGTTTCTACTATTGATCACAATATATTGAGTAATAGTTGAAACACAGTATCTTC
Organism: Antrostomus carolinensis; assembly: GCF_000700745.2. Classification (NCBI taxonomy): domain Eukaryota; kingdom Metazoa; phylum Chordata; class Aves; order Caprimulgiformes; family Caprimulgidae; genus Antrostomus; species Antrostomus carolinensis. Next base: position 7,023 of record NW_010338489.1, read on the forward strand.
CTCTAACTCTGTGCCAGGTTGCATGCCAAGTCCTAGAAAGCAATCCCTGGGTTTTCAGAAGGCTGTTCCAAGATAGGTCTCTGCATAGCTGCTTCTTGTGCTCCTGAAGCAGACAGTTACTGAGTTCATTTCAGCAAGAAAGGGTCTGCAAAATTGGTTGTTTTTAGTTATATTGCCATGCTGGCTTTTTGATCAGCGGGAGTACATCCAGGACTAAGTGTGAGTATTAAATGGTAGCACTGAAAAAGGACTGGAGCATAACAGTAAATGTGTGATTACATGAATAAACGCTCCGTGTTAGCAGATATGTCAGGTGATACAGGACTTATCTGCAGGCGTGTCACTTGAACAGGACTGCAATGTAGGCAGAGTAGTTGCTATTTGGAACAAATTATACACCGTACTTGAAAAGGTAAGATGCTCTGTTACGCCACAGATAATGAGGGAATGATATAACGAAGCTATTGTTTAATGTGTACCAGAAGTATTTAAACAGGAAGACCAGAGGAAGCTTTCTTCATCAATCAAAAAGTATGGTGTAGAAGAAAAGAGATCAAAGTGTCTCATTGGCTCGTTTTAAAGACTGTGAATTAGCTCTGAGCAAGGTGTTAATTAACAAACAACCTGGAAGAAAGTTTCAGGATTTGCATTTTGCATCAAAACTTGACTCAAGTCAATTGTGAAGTTTATCTCAGGTTAAGAGAATTTTCCTATAAGCCTGGCTTGGTGTGTGTTTCGAATAAATGATGCAAAACAACTATCAGCAAGGATCAATGCATTTGTCACATCAAAACTGCACTATGTGATTTATGTTACCTGGGACTGACAGTACTCTGATTTATCAGAGTAGCCCAGACATAAAAGCCTCCTTCTAGAGTTGCATTTACAATTTTTCTAAACCATCTGTGGAGAATATTATGTACCTTTTCGTCCCTGTCACACTGTCTTTTAAAAATATACAAAGCAAAAGACTAAATAGACAGTAAGAATTGCAGGGGAAGTTTTAGGACCTAGTGGGTCTTCATGTGATTGCCTGTGTGCTGTCTCTGCTTTTTGTCGTTTTTGTGGTTGATCTATTGAGGAACTCGCAGTTCTCCGCTGTGTTGGTATGACTAGAGACGTGCTTCAAGAAAACCTGTGAACTTCCTCATCTTTATTTGAAACCCAGGTCTATTTAATTTTTTTAAAATAGCATTTGAGTCAGTTATAAAAAATACTGATAGTGAGCTGGATGACAGGGCAAGCATCTGGTTTGCATAGTGTTCCTCAAAAATTTTGAGTGAGATGCTGAAAAAAATTGCTTAGTTCCTCTGGGCTGTGGCTCTCTGTAAGGATGAAATGCTCTTTTCTCCTCTCTCTGTATCTTCCTTTTGAGGCCACTAGTAATCAGGTGAAAAGAGAAACAGGGAAACCCTGTGTGTTGGGTTTTTGAGAAATTAATAATAAAGCACTTACAAATGTTCAGTGTGGTATAGTAAATATATTGAAAAAGATGAGATAGTAATATTGCACATAATTAATATAGTTGTGCTTTTTTACCATTGTTCCTACAAAGTATCCATGCTGAATCTCACAGGAGGCACCTCTCTTCTATTAGTTAAATTTTAACCAATGTAGCTTCCCAACACTGTGTGAAATTTATGATCTCATCTCTCTTCTAGAGTCTCTGTAATTAAGCAAACCTAGGGGTAAGATTTAGTCAAATGATGCTGAAATTAAACTCATTCCACATCTTCTGAAAGACTCCAAACTTTATTGAAGCCAGGATATTGAATGTAAACGTGCTGCATTTTAGCCTGGTTTATTCTTCCTTTATGGCTGATGGAAAAAAATAAAAAATAGTGCTTCTGAAAGTAATAGATCCACAGCAACAGGAAAAAGCTCCCCCTATATGAAGCCTCCTCTGTATTATTTAGGATCTAGAGATACTATTACATCTTTCCATCTATTGCTATGCTTATTGGAGCATGGTATTAATTCATTCAGCTCTAAAAGACTGTGATGTAACACACTAGATTAACTTCAGAGCCTGTAATCTGTTTGCATGCTTTATTCCTTCGGTTTGAAGTGGCTCTAGAGCCTCTTTTCTGCATGGTGCACCTGTTGATTTTGCAGCATCTTTAGAGTGCAAGTTGGAGTCTGGTTTCCTGCTGCTTCAACACGTAAAATGGTTGCTGTTATTGCCTCGTTTATTATCATCTTTACTGTGGTTATCCTAAAAATACTACCTGATAAAAGAGTATGTCATACCATTGTGACAGGCTAAAAATTGTTGCATTTTAGCAAATGAGTAAATGGGATTGTTCATGCTTTCTCTTTTGTGAAGCAAGTGGGGAAAATACTTTTTGCAAAGTGCTTTGAGATCTGCAAATCCAATGTGAAATGTACATGCAAATTGCTATTTCTAAATATGAAAAAAGTACAGGTAACTCAGAGTTAAGTACAGAAATGCTGAAGATGTTAGAATAAAGCAGCACACATTTCATTAAATCACTCAGACAATAAAAGTTCTGGAGGAGGCTAATAAGTCCACCAATGCCTGCAGTGAGATGTGAGTCACCATGTGTTGGAGAAGAATGTTTTAAAGTGCTGACTGGTGGCATAATTTTGAGGCATCAACTGGAGAGAGCTAACAGCAAAATTATGGCTGAACTTCTGAGAGTGGTCACTGTGGAGTTGACATTCCCACTGTAATTACTATATGCAATTTCTCTGACTGGCTTTGAAAATCATGGTTTCTAAGTATATCTATTCCTTTCTTAGGCATCATTTCATTTATGTTGCTTTTACTTTTCCTTTTTTTTCCTGTTCTTCCTTTGCAGTTACACTGAGTGGCTATGAAATCCTATTCAAGGTTAGCAATTTTGGGGAAGTCTAGTTTATGCATGATACTGAGTCCAGAACATTACCAGGAACTCACTAGCAGAAACTTAGTCTCTCAGCAATCTTTGCTGTGGTAGAAAATATGTAAAATAAGCACTGTAGTAAACTGCTGATTATCATGGTTATCCCAGTACTAATGTGCTACCCTTCTGAGGCTGACTTTCCCTGTAACAGCTCACAGCAAGGTTTTATTCTCTTGTTATGAAAAAATTTCAATGACGTTTGGTCTGAAACCAACTGGAGATCTTAATTTGATTTTGACTGGTGTAAAGAAGTTTCTGTGATTAAAAACTAGGCATTTCAGACAAAGAACCCCAAAATACCGCAAACTTAGGATAAATAATGCCTAGAAATGCTAGACAGACTTGACTCAATGTGCAAGATCTGACAGCTTTGAATAAATGCTGGATTCAGATCTCTTTTTAGTAAGCAGGTGTCTTTCCATTTAATTTGATAGAGGTGCCAAAGGGAGAGCAGAGCAGTCTCCACCACCTGCAAAGCTCAATTGCAGTGGATGAAGAGTGCCCAAAGTTAAATAATTACTTCAACTTTAGATTTAAGTTCCATGGGGCATTGGTTCTGTGTGGTTCCACACAAAAGGCAATAATTGTCTGCTTAGCAGCATCTATGAGCTATTTCAGCTTACCTATTTCAAGGGTAAATAGAAGGTGTGAAAAACCATCAGCATGTTTCAGTTACTGGTGTTACTGCGTGTAATACACTGATGTTTCTCCCTCTGATGAGAATTAGTTGCTGAAGTATAAAAACAGCAGCAACAACAGCAACAAAAAGGACAAATAGTAAAAGTCATGGATATTACTTAATAAAATATTATCATCTATCTATAAAAATTGTGAGAGACATTTGAGACAAGACAGTATGAACCTGCAAACTGTCAGCTCCACAGTTTATTGAAATAGGGAGCTGGACATGAAAGGGAGCAGTGGCATTAAACAATTCCAGTACTGGGGTGTGTCAGCACCTGAAATCTATAGCGTGCCCAGTTTATCCATTGCCATCAGATTGGGCTAACCATAGGGCACTGCTTCGAGAATTGAGAAGAGTATTGCATCACATGAGTTTTTTCCTTGTTCTCCAGGACTGTGTGATTCTGTAGCACGTGGCTTAAGAGGAACACACTGTTGAAACTCCAATGTAGATTTCTATACTGGGTTTATGAGAACAAAGTCTGTGGTGAGGAACTGCATCTTGCTCCAGGTGGGCGTCTTATCTTCACAAAGCCACAGAATCCTGTCAGGTAAAGGGTGGCTGATTTTTTTGTGCTGTAATGATAACCAATAATCCTAGGGATGTTAGATGGTGCAGCAAGTCTTGTTCACTTTCCCAACACTCCCTTCCTACTCCTGCCACAGCTTCTCATACCTCCTCAGAATGGTTTCCAAGCTCTCCGTTTGGAGGAAAGGGAGAATGACTGTGTTAGTTTTAAAGTGGTTATTGCTATGAACACCATAATTGGAAAACCAGTTATCAGTTAACAGATGCAGACACTCGCAGTACTGAACTGAAATTAAATTAATGTAAACATGATGTTTCTAGAATTATATTAAAATGACTTTTTAACTTTCTGCACAAATTTTCAGTTCATTATTGCCCAAGCAACTGCATTATTCTGTAGCACTATATTAGGAACTATCTTTCCTGAGGTGATGCTTCCTCGAAGTGATGGACTGGACGTAGCTGCCTCAGGATTCAGCTCAGAAGTGGGCAGTGTGGCAATTAGCAGAAGGGCAACAACTGTATTTCAGGTAAAACTACTCCAGCTATCTGCCCTTATGAGGGTATTGGTAGAAAATTGCCTCTGTTTTGAGCTGCTGCTGCTGTCTGGAAGGCATGACAAAGTGAAATGGACACCCTGATCATATAGGTAAGGAAAGCAATTTTTCATGCAAGGGAAACACCATGAATGATTCATAGTACCCATATTTCTCACAGTTATTTCCTGTGGGTGTAGGAAAGCAGGGATTAGAAATGAATGGCAATGCTTACTGCTCATAAGGGGTTTGCCTGGAGGTGGTTTTACTTCTTTGAGCTTTAAAATTAACTCTATAAATGCCAGTCCCAAGAGCTAAAATCTAGAAATCTTCTATGAGCTTCAGATATATTAGACAGGAAAGAAATGCAACAGGAGGAAATTAAACATGATGTGAAAATATTTTGTAATGTTTAAAAGAAGTGCAAGTGTTTTGCACCAGCCTGTGCTGAGCTGCTGCGAGTGCTGAAGAAAGAAGTGGTTAAGACATGAGAGGACTATAAAAAATGGGACAGTTGTTGGTATTCAGCAGAACTTTTCCAGATGATTCCACCTGGATTCTGGAGGCGATGGAATCCATCACGGTCCTTCGGTCTCAGGGACTGCTGGCAGGTGACAGCTCATGGTGGGGAACAGGCTGTGAGAAGTAAAGGGGTTGCAACCAGCATCCTGGTTGAGTGACCCTACGTGGAACCTGTGGGATTAGGGTTTTGTTTTGTTTTTGAAATATATTTCTCTCAATTCTAGTTTCAAAATAGCTCAATCTCAGTAACCTGGAGACAGAAACACAGTACCTGTGTGTGAAAATAGCTTTTCCCACTTTGTGATGGTCTCCCTGGAGCTGATCTGCAAACTTTGATGAGAATGAAATTGCTCACATACCTAACTTTCTTTGCAATACCTATCTGCAGGATCAGGGCCAGTAGGCAAATGGTATTTCACTGTTTACATGGGAACAGAAATTTTAAGTTATTTTTTTCCCCCAATGTTATGTACAGTCTGTGACGCAAACAACGCTTAAGCCCAAGTCTCCAGAGACCCACGCAAGCACTTTAGCCACAGGACAAATCCTATTTCTCTGTGGTGCAAGTACAGTTTAAATGCAAAACAATACACATGGGGATGGGTGGAAACTCTGTCCTTAATTTTAATGGAGATTTATGTGCTGTAATATAGCTGATATTGGACTGTGTCCTGAGGGAGAGGAAATATTGCCAAGAATAAAAATGTGCAGGAAAAAGATCATAGATTATATCAGTGAGCAATTAGGAGTTTTGCAGACTCTGTATGTCTTGCTTATATATCTGAATGAGAAGTATATGATATATTAGTTGTATCTGCCCAGACTCCATAATCTCTGGGAAGTTGACTACTGCAACCCACTGTTAGATTAAAAAATCTTTTTATTTCAACTGTCACTGTTTAAAAAAAATTACATCTGTCAATTAATGAGAAAGTACTGGAAAGTATTGGAAAAAATGGGCTTGTTTTTATAATTTAATGTCTCAATGAGTTTGATATTTGTAATCAAAACCTTTTTCAAGCCATCCTTTATCCCCCTTCTCCCTGTCATTCTGTGTGTCAGCACAAGAAACGCACTAGTTTTTGCAGTATTACATTTCAGGAGACCTCTTCTCAAAGAGGTTTCATCATTATGTGCAAGGTGCATATTTAGTAATGAATAGCTGTCATTTGTTCTTTAGAATATCTTTGGTAATGTCTTTAATCAGTCCAATGAACTGATATTAAGTATTTTTTATTGTGCTAAATAAATTTAATTAGTATAATTCTCAGTAAAATCCCTAGTAGCCGCAAGGATTAGGTTATGATGCAGCTCGATATGTTTGTACTCGTACACATGAAGATGTAACACAAATGCTTTCTTTTTTTCAGTAAAAATTTTAGACCTAACTTCCCTCATGCCTTCATTTTCAAAAAGGATTTTGCTGGCACTGGATAACTCTATTCAGGAATAGCTCAAGTTCAAGCATGCCTGAGATGTCCATCTGTTTAAAGTTCTGTTAATCATAAAGCAGATTAGGTTGCCTTTAATGTCTAATTTAAATTTCCTATGCTGAGCAGCTGCTGAGCTGCTTCACAATGGTTGCACATCACTAAATATCAATGTACTGCAAAATGAAATATGATATATGTTTATAAACTGTCCTGGTTATATCTGCTGCACAGGCAGTGTAGTATTGGAAAATCTATCTCAAAGCAAAGCTTAAAGCTGAAATACTTCTCTGTTGAAAAAAAGTAAACAATTCCTTTTGATATCTCCTTATACTGTTGTAATTCTTGTCAGAATAGCCTTTTTCCAGCAAATTGATTTCTAGCAGGATGAACCAGGCTGTTTTTCTTGGTTTTTTTAGGAAGGAGTGCTTTGAGTATGACTTGAAAATAAAGCAAGATTTCAGAGGACTTAACCGTGTAAGATTCTAGTATATGCTTTTTAAATTCTGCTATGCCATGGTATTTTCCCCTGGAAAATAAGAGCAAGAAATGAGACCAGTCTCAATATTTGGTTTTATTACCAAATATTTAGTAGTTGTTGATTAAGATGCTGGTATTTAGTAGTTCCCACAATATGGTGATTTCCAAGATTCAGAGAGTACTGCCTGAATAATTAGAGAAGTGCTGAAGTATCTCCTGATCCCCTTGTTTGCCTTTTCCCGAACCAGAAAACAGCTCTTAATGACACCATTGTGTGTTGGTCCTTTAGGGAAATAAATATGAGCTTGCTCGAGACAGCTATGCGTTGATAATTTGTTTAAACATTTAATGAAGACTTTCTAGGTGGAATTCTTGTTCTAGAAACATGTGTCCTAGGATCTTTAGTAACCACAAATAGCTGAGATAGCTTTTTGGACTTTAATCCATCTCCTTTAGGGAATATGTTCTCTTTTTTTTTTTTTTTTCCTTTTTCTTTCTTTTTTTTAAGGTTGGGTAAATCATTGTCTTATGTCAAACTTAATTTGAGTGTAATACAACAGCTAATGAGCTATTTCTTGTGTCCTAAATTATGATAGCTGTAATTTATTATCTCACTTGATATTTGGACTGCTGGATTTAAATAGATAGATAACAGCTTATTTGTAAGAGGTTTGCCCCAGCATGGGAGAGTCCTTGTGTAAAGTAAGTCATACCATACTTTTAAATTATCTTTTACTACTGCAATAATAGAACAGAGGCTCTAGGCAGAGGAAAGTAGACATAGCTAGAGGATGAGAGACAGAAACTTAAAGCCAATTTATCTCAAGTAATCCATGCTGTTATATTTTCCCCTGTACTCTCACTCTTGCCTCTGTTGTTCACGTGGTGTCCATTCAATGTGGAATGTATAGAGACATCTAGAGTGAAAGAGTTGGGGGAAAAATCCTCATCACCTTCAGCAAATGTTAAATGTTTTGCTTGATTTAGATTTTTTTAAAATTTTTGTTCTTCAGAATATCTTCATTGTATTTTTAAAAAAAATGTAGTTACACTTTTCAAATATTTTATCCGAGTTATTTGATCCAATGCAGAAATTGTGAGTGAAACCATGTGTTCCCCTGTATCTGTTTTCATCTTTGTAGCTCTTGATCTTAACAAGGCTTAACTTCACATGCTGTGCTGGTATTTAAATATAAATAATCCTGTTGATTTACTGTGCTTATGTGTGCACTTAGAGTTTGGAAAATTAAGATATTAGTGGTAACACATGCTTAGGGTGGGATTTAATCAAAGAGCTGTATCTATGTACCAGAAGATAATTTTGCCAAAATTGCAACACATGCAGGCAGAGGAGAATATGTATTTCTTTTCTTTGTAGCTCTTGACGAACAGTTTAGTGCAGCACTTTTTTTTTTTTTTTTTTTTTTTTTTTAAATGTCTTTGCCCTACAGTTGAGGAACAGGTGTATTCAGGTGTATTGCACCAAGCAGTGCTGTAATGGTGAGTCATGCATCAACACAGGCAGTAAAGTAATGAAGTTCAAGGTTAGATTATTGTATGCTAATGTATGCAACTGCTGTGTCCTTCCTTCAGTCACTAGGTATTTCTGTCTTCTGATACAGGTTATCTGTGGTTATTCAGAAACCACATGAGAAAATTTTGAATAGGTAGACTGGCAATAGAAATGACTATAAAGAAGTCTAGATGTTCACAAATTACATCTTCCTGGCACTGCCAGTTATAAAGCTAATAGAAATGTCAGTCCTGGTAGCTGGCAGGATAGGTTTTATTTAGGGAAATCAGGATTTCTGAAGTCTGTTGCTTTCT